>NW_015160253.1:141177-161979 GCF_001447785.1 Gekko japonicus
ATTCATCATTGGCAGACCAGCTGCACACATCAAGAGATGAGTTTGAGAGATTTGAATCACTTGCAAAGGACATGCTCCCTGATGTAGAATACAAAGCAACTCAAATGCGTAAGCGTATAAGAAAGAGAATGCACAATGATGGAAATGCACCAGAGGTCATTCTCAGTGCCAGAGACAAATTCCGTATCTCCACTTTTTATGTAATTGTTGAAAAGTTAGAAACGGAAATGAAAAGGAGACGAAAGGTGTACACTGAAATAGCAGACAAATTCTTGTCTGACAGATGTTCCTAATGCCACCCAACAAGGTGCTAATTCCCAATTATCAGAAAGTGAAAGGTACTCAAAGACTTGTCAGACACTCATTGATGCTTATCCAGATGACATGAACAACACTTTGTCTACAGAGCTTCAGTAGTTTCACTCATAAGTTTAAAACAACCAAGAAAACATCTTTCACTCACATAGAACTTTACCACACAATTACAGAAGACAAACTAGAGAGTGCCTTTCCAAATGTTGAAATTGCCTTAAAAATATTTTTAACATTAATGGTCACCAACTGCACAACAGAGAGGTCTTTCTCACAACTGAAACATGTAAAAAACCCAAATAGATCAGTTATGCTTCAAGAAAGACTCAACTCACTATGTATATTAACAATTAAAGCAGACATTCTGAGAGGTATTAATTTTGAAGATGTTAGCAGTGATTTTGCGAAAATGAAATGTAGAAAAATGCCGTCTAAGGTCTAATTCCATGATGTCATGACCCTGGCCAAAAACACAGTGGGAGTCAGGCTCACCTGATGAATATATTTCAGTCAAGAAAGATCTGCCCAACAATATGTGGGCAAAGGGGACAAACTCCAAAATGGAAAGGAGGTCACCCGCCCCAAATGACATTTGGCTGACCAACTTAGAATAAAATACTCAGAAACTGACCTGATGGAGGCTGAATCTCTTAATACCCCAAATCAATCTCAAAAAGTCTTACTCTCCTTTGTTTCTACCAGAATACTCTCTCTGATTCATGAGAAGTCACAGCTTGTAACTAAAGGTGTTTTTCCAACACAGGTGTTTCAAAATGCTATTACATTACCCTTGTGCCTTAAGAAATCCTCTGGTGTGGACATGTATTCACCATTACAAGAGGGGTCATTAATGGAAATAGAGACACATCAAACACCCCAAATGAATTTAACCTCCTGGGATGAACCCATGAAGAGCTCACAAACCTCTTCAGAACATCATCATGTGCAAGCTAGCCAAGGAACAAACCTGCCCCCCCCCGGACTCTAAAAGTCAACTGACACATGAGGACCTGGAAAACCCTCTAGAGGATGACTTTTTAAAACTCTTTTGGGAATGTCCCTTGCAATGAGCAACAATCAATTGATAGATTGGATTTCATGTGCCACAAACTGAGTGAGATTAAAGACTCAGAGACAAGTCCGAACTCCATAAAAACCTGAATGTTACAGCAGACCTCCTAGAACCAAGCTCTTCAGTGGATGCTGAAAGACAATTACAAAGGAGGAGCACCCAAAATATATTGTCCCAGAGCCCCAATTAAAATCTTACATTTAATTCAAAGACAATTTTGGTGGCCCCACATGAAGGGGGACATTTCAAAAAACGTAGGGGCATGTCAGACTTGCCTCATGAGCAAACGAAGAGAGGGGAAGGTGCCGGGTTTACTCCAGCCTCTGGAAACCCCAGAGTATCCCTGGTTGATTATTTCCATGGATTTTATTATGGATCTACCCCCCCCCCCCAGCCAAGGGAAAACAGTCATCTGGGTGGTAGTGGACTTGTTTTCAAAACAGGCACATTTCACTCCTTGCAAGCAGGGGCCTGCAGCCAAGTGGCTGGCCCAGATGTTCATGCAACACGTTATAAGACTACCTGCCGTGCCCTGCAAGATAATTTCCGATAGGGGATTGAAAAGTACTGGGTCCGATGCATGATGTAGTGAAATCAGCTCATACGTTTATTAGATAGTGCAGGAACAAGACACAGAAGCCGGCTCGCAGGCCAGCTTATATCCTGAAGCAAAACCACACCCAAACACACCCCAACACCCGTGATAGGTTTATTTACATTGATTGAGTTAACTCTAGGATCCTAGTCTCCTGATTGGAAGGGGACTAGGATCCGACCGTCTATTGTTCTGGTGGAGCGAAGCTCAGGCTCTTTGCATGACCACGAGCGGACCAGCTGAAACCGGATTGCGTACATTGTTGGGTCGGTACACAACAGGGATCACAGTTCGTGGCTAAATTTTGGAAAGAATTACTAAAAGTTCTGGGGGTGGAACGAGGCTTAAGCAGTGACTATCACCCCAAACCGGATGGCCAAACTGAACACACCAACCAGGTCTTGGAATAGTTCCTCAGATGTTTTATAAACTATCAACAAGACAATTGGGTGCAATTGTTACTATTTGCAGAATATAGCTATAACAATTCAATACATAGCTCCATAGGAATGTCTCCTTTTATGGCAGTACATGGAACTGAAGGGGGTCCTCTATCAACACTGAATTTGGAGGAACCTGTGTCTGGAGATGTCCAAGTCTGGTGGTCTACAGTGACAAAGGGGTGGGAAACCCTTCAGAAAAGATTGGCCAAAGCGAAAGAGGACTACAAACGTTTTGCTGATAAGTGTACAAGCCCAGAGTGACAGTATTTGATATATTACTGGCAAGCTGTCAGTCAGCCATGAGCAGCAGTCTTAGATCTAACTGATCTAGAAGTGACAGTCGGGAGTCAGGTGACTGGCAGATTGCATCAGACTCTTGAGGTTAATAGGTTGAAAACCTTCTTATCTGTTAAATTTGGTGCCCCAATTAATTGGGCCACAGGTTGTTTTCTTAAAAAGTATTTTTAATAGAAACTATAGATAGCAAACCCTGTCAGAGAAAAGATTGAGAGTCCAGTGGCACCTTTAAGACCAACGAAGGTTTATTCAAGGTATGAGAGTGTAAATAGTGTAAATACTCTGTACATACTGAAACAGAGTATCTGCCATTTTACGGCGTTTCTAACTACCGTCACAGAGTGGGACTTGGCCCCAGGGGACTCAGTGTATATTTCTACCAAGCATCTCCGAGGGGTGCAACCAGGGAAAAGGCTGGGGTGGAAGTATGTGGGGCCTTTCAAGGTTACCAGGGTGATCAATAAGTTGACTGTAGAGGTTGACTTGCCAAAAAATCTGCATCACGTGCATCCTGTGTTTCATTATAGTCTATTGAAGAAGGACCCTGGACCCTCACTGTAGTGTATTCTAATTGAATTGAATACATGTACTGATTGTACGTGAATCCCCTCATAGACATCTCATGTTAAGCTTCGTCCTGGGCTAGGATCCTAATGTAACCTATAGGAACACTAGCCCAGAAAGCAATATCCAATCATCATGAAGAAGCTCCCTGAGCGGGAACGTTTGTGATTGGCCTTTAATGGTTCAACCTTATTGGTTGTCAGATGTACAGTAGGCGTGGCTACATTAGCCGGGAATGTTTAAATACAGAGCAGCTGCTATGTTAAAGCTGTTCTGGCTGGCTGATGTTGATCCGTGTTGAAAGTGAGTTCGAGTTGAAGAATAAAAGCCGCATTCTTGCTGAATCACTCTCCGACTCTTTGTTAAGTTCGCGACTTAACACTCACCTTGGACTCATCATCGCCCTATTCCCCCTCCGCTGATGATCGTCGACAAACCCCACCAGGAGGTGGAGACTATTCTGGACTCTAAGTTAAATAGAGGCAGTCTACCTGATTAAATGGAGGGACTTTGGGCCGGAACATAACGAATGGGTTCAAAGTTCAGATGTTAAAGCTTCTTCTCTTCTCCGTGCTTTCCATAAACACAGTCCTCACACTCTGGGAGGGGGGGGGGCAGAATGTCAGGCTGAATTTCGTTCCTTTGTATTTCTCTTCACTGCTTGCCATGATATAGGGGGGAGGGAATTCCTGAGGGGAATAGCCATAACCATTTCCCTTGAGCTGTGCCCCATCACCAGTTCCCATGAGAGCTGACCTTGGAGACTCTTCCGCAATGCTAGAAAGGATAAGGTGCCATATATCTGTCAGGGTTGCCATAGTGACCTAGGGGGCTGGATGATGATGTATGCATGAGATGTGGGGTGTTAATTGCTTTACCTATAACTGATTTTTGGCGCATTTTCTCAGTTCTGACAAAGAGCATGTTTCCAAAAGTCAGCATATCTCAATAAACTATCACTGCTTAAGTGTGTTGTGGAGAGTGCCTTTACTGGGAGACCTGACAGGGGTCATTCTATCCCCCTGCAAGACAATGCCAGCATCCACTGAGTCTCTACACATTTTCCAGACTTGACGGAGTCATTCAGCCTGGAACTCTAGAACCCAGAGTAAAACTTTTGTATACCTGGAACAAAACTTGGTCTTAAAGGAACCACTGGACTCAAACTGCTTCAGACCAACATGGCAACCCACCTGGACACAACCACGAGAAGGGGGAACTCCGGTGCAGCCATTTCCTGTGCTGCCTTCAAGGCACCAGCCGCCTCCGTCGCACTGGCCTCCTCCAGCAACCCCCGCACTAGACGTGCCCCAGATCCAGGGGGACGATGCTGGGCCTGGGCTCGTGAGGCCTGGGGCTAACCCTTGCAGGCTCATTCTACAGCCTGACTGACTCCACAGTGTTGTTAGAGGAGGATGCCATGAAACAACCCCCCCCCCATGTGTCATGCCCAGAGAAATGGCTCAGCGTCTGCTTTCTCTCCAGGCAGACCAACAAGATTCTTTTACCTCCCCCCCCTCATCCCCCCCTCCAATTCCTACCCAGCAATGAGGAAGAGAAGGTAAAGAAATACTTCAGGAACAGCCTTCCTCTCGTGTGCGCACACACACACACACACACACACACACACTCTCTCTCTCTCCTTTTCTTTTAAATAGGTTAAGAAGCTGGTCTCCAATCCCCTGTGTGATACACAGAAACCAGATCCCCACCTAAACAGTTGTGGAATGCCCGGGGGGGGGAGGGGGCTGTCTGTGTGTCTGGCGGGGGAGAGAAAACACCCGAACTGGGATCACAGAGACACACGGACAAAAGTGGGAGGAGACTGAGCCGTGAGAGGGATGGAAGGGAAAAGGGAGAGCAGTGTGTGTGTGTGTGTGGGGGGGCAGCCTCTCTCTCTCTCTCTCTCTCTCTCTCTCTCTCTCTCTCTCTCTGGTCAGTGCTGAGGTGCTGAGGCTCATCCACACATCTGCTCAACCTCCACCTATTCCACTGACAGGGGCTCTCGGACAAAGCCCTTCTGTATTCCCAGCTCTTTGCTTGAGTGTTCCATGACACATTCTCTGGAGTTTGCTTTGCAAACACAGACAGTGTATTTACATGATGTAATATAAAGTTGTGCCGTATGCCAAGGCTTGGGGAAATGTAGGTCAGCAGAGGGAGCCTGCATCCACTGGTATGATCAAAATCCATTGGTGGCTCTTCTTATATTGTGGAAGCACAATGCCCTTGGCAGGGCAATCCCGTCCCTTGCGGGCCCTTGTTTGGTTTATTAGTGACAACAGCTTCGGGCTCCCTTGGTCTCACTGGAGCTACTTTCACGCTGCCACAGAACCAAAGGAATCCCTTCTACCTGGGCATGGGGGCCTTTGGAATTATGCTGGGTGGCAGAAGTTCTTCTCACCTCCCTTTTGGGAAGGAAAGAACAAAACAGGTTCTCATCCCAATGGATAGGATACCTGCACAGAGATGGAAACCAATCGAGCATTTGGATGCAGAAAACAGAATGGAGACAGGTATTTGTGTGTTAAGTATACAAACTGAGGAGGCGCACTGGCAATAAAGGTATTTGGAATGTGAGGAGTGGATGGAAAGACCTGCTTAATTTAGAAGCCATCCACTAAATTGGACCAGTGGGGAGGTAGCCAAAAACGGAAAGGGGGGGGGGGAGGAAATCCAGGCTGTGGTCTCACACTGGTGGCTTGGTGCAATATGGCAGCACCCCTAATTGTACCGGTTGAAAGTGTTGCGGGGCATGTCATCCAGACAGCACACCCTGCTGCGGGGGTTACCCACGTGGCCATCCCGTGGTCAAGCGTCCGCATTACTGCAGCGCCTCAGACACAGGGGCTGCCCAGTCATTTTTTAAAACGCAGGCGAGTGCATACATGCTCATGTGCACACAGGCAAAATCTAACCCCCCACCCCAGTGGCGGAAACAGATCTGCAGGTTCAGACGTCCCTTCCGGGTTCCTTTCGCTGCAGGGAAGTTCAGCCGTCGGAAAACCCAGAGGGGACCACGAACAACCCGTTAATACCGGACTTCCCCCGGTACCTGTTTGTTCCACTTCCACTGCGGAAGAAGACGGGCTGCCGACGACTGCGCCATGCGAGGCAGATGCTCTCCTCTGGAGGGGCCCATTTAATCCACTCAGGTAACACCACTACGACGCAACAAGCTGTGGGTGTGTGACTGCAGCCCCAAGAAGAGCAAAACTATAGGTGGGCTCTATACGTTTCCATGGGAGAAAGGAGTTAGTCAAAGGATTAAATGTAATTAGGCACACAAAATGCTTGAGGGCTATGCTGGTTTTGGAATACCACTGTTTCCCCCTCGAAGGTTTTATTAATCTTCTTAAAATCAGATAACAATAGAAGTGACTAGGGGTGTGCATTTAGATACATCCCAGCCTGAAATTAGTTGTTTTGGGTTGTTTCAGGGGAAAACCCACAGCTGAGCTGGCTGCCGCTGTGGGCATTCAAATGAATGGCCCTTCCTCTGAAGCAAGGACCCTCATAACCTATCCACCACAACTCAGAACACCATTCATGAAGAGTCCTTCCGAGCTGGAAAGGGCTGAGTGGAGAGGACACTCCAAGGTCTAGAAGAAATATTGCATACAGGAAAAGCTAGATTTACTTTGAATTCTTTTGAATATTTGTCAAATACTCTGAAAAATCAGAAAGACACAGACTCCTCTGTGTAAAACCACACACACACACACACACACACTGTAGCAGAATGACAGCTAGGACACGTTTATGGATCTTTGCTTACCCCACAGCTTTCCAGAGTGATCTTCAGAGTCCGTGTTGGGGCCTTCGGGCACTAAACTCTCCCTCCCAGTGCCGGCATCATCTGAAAGGAAGGAAGAAAGGGAGGCAGGGAGGTGAGAACACACCCAGAGGGCCGCCTTTGGGTTGCAGTGCAGCTTGTGGCTGTGCTGCCTTTGGAATGGGACCACTTGTGGCAGGGCCTCTGCTTAATCCCTTGGCTGTTTGTGAGGTTTTCAGCTGGCTACTAATGGGAGAGGCAATTCATTCATGCTTCCACGAATGGAGAATCAAGGCCCCTTTATTTATGCTTATGGGTGGTGCCCCTAAGGAAGAGACGGAACAGTTTTACACTCCTTTACAAATGATGGCATAAACCAAAATCATAGTTGAGAAAGCAGCAAAGATTTCTGGGAATCAGGCTTGGGGAGGCAACACTCCATAGCTTCTAGAAGATCGAAAATGCGAAATGTATTTTACTTATTTTTGAGGGCAGCAATGCTGAACTGTGGTTTAAAAAACATTCCGGTTAAAAGAAATGCACCGGGTGTCTCCCTTTATTGCCAGTATTGTCTCCTTTGTTGTACTGATAGGGCTCATCTGTGATGAGATTTGGAAGCTCTGCACCAGGTGTCTCCCCTGACCCCGCCAGTGCCACAGGGAAACCTGGTGCAAGGGAAGAGAGCAGCTCCCATTCCAGCTCAGCCAACTCAGGAGCACGAGGAACTCAGGCATTCCTCAACAGCCGGGATAAGAAGAGGGTCTGCTCTGGGTGTTCACTGGATACACTTAAGAGGAGGCGAGATCACGTGTCCTACAAAGTGACCGGCCGTCCAACAATCCAAGCCATGCTTCTGAGTGACATAGGAGAGGTCCCCCTTCATGCACCTAAACAAGGCTCTGATTTCCATTGGAAGCCAGAAGTCCATAACCAGGGCTTGCACAGTGAAAGCTCTGGTTACGTCTCATGAGATGCCGGTGTCTGATGAGTACTGATATTTTGTCACCTGAGAAATCCCAGGGGTGGGAGCCATGCAAGGCTGCAACAGCCGAAACCGGAGTGAGTGCTCTGACACCGTGAAGACCAGCCCAACGATCGGGGCCGGCCCTTCTAGGCACTGGGTCAGATTCTTGAGTAGTGGAACCTGACTCACAAAACCTGGTGCCACAGGAGTATTTACCCTCCGAGATGCCCTCTCCCCACTTGGCTCTCTGTTCCAGCTGAGTTTGAGTCCCGGGTGTCATTACGGGAGGACTTACCCAATGTGTACAGAGCCCCTTGAAAGGGACAAAAATGCAGAATGAATTAAAACGGGACAGCATAAAAATCACAAGCCACAAAATCAAGGGCCCCTATCGTGCAAATGTAGCCAACAGAGCAGAGAGGAAGGACAGCAGGATGCCTCTCTGGAAGACGAAGGTACCTTCAGCCACATCACGGATCCTGCTGGAGTTGAGAGGCACCGACTTCAATCCAGACTAATTCCAGTTCCGGACATAAATCTGCATTTGCTCAGTCAGCATAAACTATCCGGTCAGCAACATGAAAAGATGTGGAAGCCAAAAGGGAGCAACGCTAATGGCTAAATCTTGGCTATACTGAACATGGAAAAGCAACTTAAATGCATGCTCAGAAATCCTTCAAAAGGAAGGACTTGCTGTCTCTAGCTGTTTTAACGGCAAGAAAAAAAATCTCCCCAGTAAATCTGGTAAAGGGAAGTTGGGATAATTTGAGAGAGAAATGGAAAATATGGAGAGCCCCAGTACTCTCAGTCAGTGCTACACGGGAAGATCATGAATGCCCTTTCAGAGCGTGAAGTTACGTCGGGCTCTTGCTTGCCCCCCTCTCTTGAAGGATACGAAGGAGGACACCCAATGCCAATGGGTGTGTGTGTGTGTGTGTGTGTGTTGTGTCCCCAATTGCTGCTACAGGTACAGTTTTCCTGGAAGTCCATGCTACTGCCTCTTAAGAGGGAAAAGAAATACTGAAGGCAGAACACTTAAAACCTTTTTTCAGGTCTCCAAAACACTTAGAGGCCAGGAATGAGAAGCTCCTGAAAGGGACCACCACTCTGTAAACATAGAAAACCATCCTTTTAAAAAGTATGCACCATCCTTTTTAGAAGGATGTTGCTTTGATGCTTCCAGGGTATTGTAGTAAGTGAAACAAAACAGATT
This sequence comes from Gekko japonicus, assembly GCF_001447785.1. Classification (NCBI taxonomy): domain Eukaryota; kingdom Metazoa; phylum Chordata; class Lepidosauria; order Squamata; family Gekkonidae; genus Gekko; species Gekko japonicus. The sequence continues at coordinate 150,413 of NW_015160253.1, forward strand.
TATGAGAAATAATTTTCGATACACACAAACTAATTCCTAGTTGCGGTTGGAGCGGTGGCGCAGGCAGTTAAACGCCTGCCTTGTAACATCATTCGAACAGCCACTATGGCTGTTCGAGTACCACCGTGGTCGAGGTGAGCTCTCGACCTTCGTCCCAGCTCCCGCCCACCCAGCGGTTTCGAAAGCAACTTAATTGCAAGTAGATAAATGGGTACCCACCCTTAGACGGGTGGGGGGCACCCTGTATGGCGGCTGAAGAACGGCTGAAGAACGGCGGCGGCGACGGCGGCGGCAATGATGGCGGCAATGATGGCGGCGGCGACTCGAGAGACAGCGAATGACGTGGTGGCGTGGCGGCGGCAGATGGACGCGACCTGGAGGCGCAGTGAGCGATCCCTGGTGGCCAGGAAGGACTACACCGAAGCTGCCGCGGAAGAGAAAGGAGCATGCGCAGACGCCCAGTACCAGCCCTGCGGAGCCGGAAGGACGTGGCCGGGCCGGATACAGGCGGAATCGCGCGCCTCAAGAAAGGAAGAGAGCCAACCACCACCGAAAAAACGCCGGGAAAGAACGCCGCCAGCCAGAGACCCGACCTGAACCGAGCCAGCCGATGGAAGAAGGACAACAACGACCACCATAGGGGGGTGCTGGTAGGTTGTCCCTATCCCTTACACATTGTGGCCCTAGTTAGGGTAGAAGGGTGACTAGCACCACTAAATTCTGTAAGCCGCTCAGAGACCCCTAGCCAGGGATTCGAGCGGGGTATCAAATTGAAGGTTAAATAAAATAAATAAATAAATAAAACAGATCCAGGTGGGGGCAGCCGTGTTGGTCTGAAGCAGTAGAACAAATTTTGAGTCCAGTAGGGGCACCTTTACGAAGAAGAAGAGATGGGATGTATACCCCATGGGCCCTTCACTACCCGAAGGAGTCTCAGAGCAGCTGACAATCTCCCTTCCCTTCCCCTCCCCAAAACAGACACCCTCCTGTGAGGTAGGTGGGGCTGAGAGAGTTCTTCTGAGAACTGCTCTGAGAGAACTTGTGACTGACCCAAGGTCACACCAGCACCTGCATGTGGAGGAGTGGGGAATCAAACCTGGTTCTCCCGATTAGAGTCCGTGCTCCTAACCACTACACTAAATTGACTCTCTTAAAGGTGTCACTGGACTCAAAATTTGTTTTTGCAAAATCATACGTTGGAATAATGCCCGAGATGAAAGTTTTGAGAATCATAAACTAAGCCCTGAGCATTTCACCAAGGAAGGCAGCAAAGGGACCTCCTGAGCCCAACCTAAGGCTGAGTGCTCAGAGTAAGTTGCCGGCTTCATCAACGAGGACTGATCCTGACTGCAGCAGGATTGCTGCCCTGCCTTCACCTCCCAGCCTCGTGCTCCAGCCCCTCCTGCCCTCAACGCCAGCCGTGCACACCAACTCATTGGCATTCTCAGCAGCAGCATTCAACCGCCTGCCAAGCCTTTCACGTGAACCAAACGGCTATGAATATGCCAGATCCTCTGAAGATGCATCTCTGCTCATTATCCAGCCAAATCCTCCAACTGTGGACCCAAATACAAGACTCAGGAAAACCTTCCCCCCAATAAATCAAGGGAAGGGGCTGGATTTAAAATGGACTTAACTATACAGAACAGGGAAACATCTTGAAAGCAAAACCCCATCAGCCTACTACAGGGAAAATAGAGAAAAGACATGGCTACTGAAATACAGGGGAAATCGGACCTCTTTCTGCTTTTTATCTCAGCAATAGCTAAGGAATCAACTACAAACTACATGTGGGAGACTGGAATTTAATGCCCGTTAAGACGCAGGGAGGGGAAAACAAACCTGACCCAAAAACTGGAGTCAAGAACCAAAAGAATGAGAAGAAAGTCTAATGAAGGGCCAATAATAAAAACCTAGCTAAAACTTATAATATACAACAATACAAGATTTTTTAGAAAAACAGTTAAAAATATACATAAGGGCCCAATGAAAGCCTCGTAAAAAAGTATAGCCTAAACACAAGGGCCAATACACACATGACCTAATGCGTTTCTGCCCTATTGGGGCAAACAATATTGAGGTACACCTAACTTAAATACATATTGCAATAAGATAACCAATAAGTGAATATTGGAACAGGAAGAGGAAGGCTTCATCTTTAAGGTAAAGGTTTCCCTTGCTCAAAAGCTAGTTGAATCCGACTCTGGGTGTGTGTGTGTTTCCAAGCCAAAGAGCCAGCGCTGTCCAAAGACGTTTCCATGGTCATGTGGCCAGCATGACTAAACACCGAGGCGCACAGAACGCTGTTCCCTTCCCACTGAAGCGGTACCTATTTATCTACTTGCAATGTCTTGCTTTTGAACTGCCCGGTGGGCAGGAGCCCAGTCCAACAAGGTCTCATGTCCGATCCGGCCCTCGTAACCAATGAGTTCAGCACCCCCTGGGCCTATGCGCATTCTTAAAATCACAGAACAGACTGAACAAACCACCTGCATTTTATGGTTCAGCTACATTATGTGGTGGTGGTGGTGATGATGATATCATCATCATCATCATCATCATCATCATCATCATCATCATCATCATCATCATCATCATCATCATCATCATCATTATTTAGATTTTTACCCCGCCCTCCCTGTGAATTCTGCATGACACTGCAAGAAATCTGGCATGAGGGAGTGTGAGCAGAGGATTTGTGTCTGAAAGGAACATCCTCGTAATTTCAGATCCAGAGCAGGTGGAAAACCTCCTAAGCAAGCGTGCAATAATCTTAGCGTGAATTTTCTGGTAGGAATGGCAGTGAAGCAAAATAGGCTCGTTTGTCTCAACACAGGCATATCCTCTCTGCTCATGGGATCTTTCTATAATGGCCCTCCACTACTGCAGAGCGGAGTACACTCCATCTAGCCATGTAGTAAGCCCCATGGTGGGACGGGATCTCTAACCGTGATACGTAAACTGCCGGAATTACAAGCTATCTAAGTGTTCTTTGACACCAGGACATTTGAAGCTCTGTTGATGTCCCCCTGCCTTTCAGTGTCCAATATCCTTTGCTTGACCGGGGCCTTTTTAAGAGAAACTCTGGGGAGAGGCCTAACATATTCAGTTTGTGAGAGACTGCCTTTAACCAAGTGGATAAAAAACCATCCTAGAGAATTAGCAATGCAAAGTCTTGGGAAGAAGGGTTTTGCTTAAGCCATAGATTAATAGATGTGAGGCTTACCCTAGCCTCTAATCTAATCATACCAGAATCTAGGTGCAGGCTTGCATTTGATACACATCTGGGGAATCCAAATATTGCTCTCAAACATTTCGATTGAGTTCTTTCTAACGGGGCAAAACTTGAAGATGACAGACCTAACATTGTCCCATACAGAAATCGGGAGACTGTTTTGGATTGATACAATTTGAAGGCTGCTGGAATATATTGTCTGCCATTTATATAGAAGAACCTTAGAATAGCCTGAACCAATGTTTGACCTGTATTAGCCACAAATTTGTGATGGGCCTTCCTCGTCCCAAAAGATGGGATGATCACACTCAGATATTTAAAACTCATCACCTGCTTGATTACAGTACTCTCTTTCTCAAGAGGGAAGGCTGCGTGGTATAGCCTGACCTCATCAGATCTCAGAAGCTAGACAGGGTCGTTACTTTGATAGAGGAAGGTCCTGCAGGTGAAGGCCATTGCCAACCAACTCTGCCTCTCACTTGCCTTGAAAGCCCCTTGCTGGGGTTGCCATAAGACGGCTGTGATGTCAGCGCATATGTTGTTGTTGTTCAGTCGCACAGTCAAGTCTGATTCTTCACGACCCCATGGACCACACCACACCAGGCCCTCCTGTCTTCTGGCGTGCTCCGGAGTTTGCTTAATTTCATGTTCATTGCCTTGATAACACTGTCTAACCATCTCATCCTTTGCCATCCCCGTCTTCTTTGACCTTCAATCTTTCCCACCATCAGGGTCTTCTTCTCCAGTGAGTGCTCCCTTCTCATTTGGTGGCCAAAGTATTTGAGCTTCAGCTTTAGTATCTGGCCTTCCAGGGAACAGTCAGGGTTGATTTCTTTTAGGATTGAGTGATTTGATCTCCTTGTAGTCCAGGGGACTCTCAAGACTCTTCTCCAGCACCATAATTCAAAAGAATCTATTCTTTTGAATAGATATGTATGTACTGCTACACGTAGATATGTATGTACAGCGCATACGTTACTTTGATAGAGGAAGGTCCTGCAGGTGAAGGCCATTGCCAACCAACTCTGCCTCTCACTTGCCTTGAAAGCCCCTTGCTGGGGTTGCCATAAGACGGCTGTGATGTCAGCGCATATGTTGTTGTTGTTCAGTCGCACAGTCAAGTCGGATTCTTCACGACCCAATGGACCACACCACACCAGGCCCTCCTGTCTTCTGGCGTGCTCCGGAGTTTGCTTAATTTCATGTTCATTGCCTTGATAACACTGTCTAACCATCTCATCCTTTGCCATCCCCGTCTTCTTTGACCTTCAATCTTTCCCACCATCAGGGTCTTCTTCTCCAGTGAGTGCTCCCTTCTCATTTGGTGGCCAAAGTATTTGAGCTTCAGCTTTAGTATCTGGCCTTCCAGGGAACAGTCAGGGTTGATTTCTTTTAGGATTGAGTGATTTGATCTCCTTGTAGTCCAGGGGACTCTCAAGACTCTTCTCCAGCACCATAGTTCAAAAGAATCTATTCTTTTGAATAGATATGTATGTACTGCTACACGTAGATATGTATGTACAGCGCATAGCATATGTATGTACTGCTAATCTCTGGGGTGGGGCTCAAAGTACATGAAAGAGGCACTACTCTGGCCGTTTTCTTACTGGTACTCCATATCAGCCTCTTTTGGACTTTCACCCTGCTCATCTTCCCCTTGAGATTCTTTTTTGCAAAACGAGCACTAACTTTAGTGATCCATGACCTGGCCTTTCATCTGAGACATGGCACATGAAAAACTTCATCACCCGATGGCTAGCTGGGGTTCTGCTCTGCTCCAGTAGGACAACACCTGGAGCCCTGTGCACAGGACAGGAAGCAACAGGGAAACAAAAATGGTTCCACCTGTTCTATACATTACTTTAACCTGGGAACAGAACTAGACACACACTTGCTAAAATGGTGGGCAACTACTGTGCTCATTGGTAGGCAAGTGCAATTAGTGATGATGATGGGTTCTGTCTTTATTAGGATAGTTAGGTGGATGGGGAACTGGTTGGAGAACCGCACTCAAAGAGTAGTTGTCAGTGGTATTTCATCTGAATGGAGGGAGGTGTCCAGTGAGGTGCTACAGGGCTCGGTTCAATATTTTTATAAATGATCTGGATGAGGATGTAGAGTAGCTACTCATTAAATTTGCAGATGACACCAAATTGGAATGAGCAGTGAACACACCAGAAGGTATAGACTTCAACCAGACCTGAATGCACTGGATAAGTGGGCAGATGTGAACAAGATACAATTTAACAAGGTTAAGTGCCGAGTTCTACATCTGGGTAACAAAAGTGAGGAACACATATACTGGATGGAGGATACATTTCTGGGTAGCAGTGCGTGTGAACAAGACCTTGAGGTATGAGTGGACTGAAAGTTAAATATGAGCATCCAGTGTGATGCAGCAACAAAAAAGGATAATGCGATCTTAGGGTGTATCAACAGAGGCATAACATCCAAATCACAAGATGTCATAGTCCCGCTGTACGCTGCATGGGTCAGGTAGCGCCTGGAGTCCTCCAGTGTGCAGTTCTGGAGGCCTCACTTCAAAAAGGATGTGGACAGAACGGAGCGCGGGCAGAGGGGAGGGGAGGGGTCCTCAAGAACAAGTCCTGTGAAGGAACTTGGGACTGTTCAGTCTGGAGAAGAGGAGGTTGAGGAGGGGACAGGATGGCTCTCTTGAAGTATTTGAAGGGCTGTGTCCCTTACAGGTGGGCAGGGAGCTGTGCCTGTGGACAGCAGAGGAGAGGACTCACAAGAATGGGCTTAAATTAAGAGCGGGAAGGTATCGGCTGGATATTAGGAAAAACTCTTTGACAGTCAGAGTTGTGCCACCGTGGAACCAGGTGCCTGGGGAGGTGGGTGAGCTCCCCGTCAGTGGCCGTCTTTAAAAGCAGCGGCTGGACAGACCCTTGTCAGGGACGCTCTAGGCTGACTGCGCAGGGTGCTACACTAGATGGCCCGTATGGCCCCTTCCCAACTCTGTGGTTTTGTGATTGTGTGTGTGACTGAGTGCAAGCTGGTTTCCAACACTGCCACAACTCGCGGGGAGGGCGGGGTATAAATATAATGAAAGAAAGAAAGAAAGAAGAAAGTGTTTAAAACCAGAACCAAAATGGAGCTAGGCAGCAAGGGTTGTCTTGGGTCATATTAACAGCATTATTGAGGATATCTTTTTAATTTTTTAAAATGGAAATTACAACTAGCATAAAACATATTAATACAATGTTACATAAATACCATATCGCTGATTTTTCCACTAACAGCACCACAACAGTCTGGATCTAATCCTTTGTTTTTCTCTTAACTGTCCATCTTCTGGATCATCCAATACTAAACTTCAATGTTGTATACAGTTTTCATTTTATATAAGCAGTTAACCTTATCATACAAAACAGATCTTTTAGCTTTAGAATTCCCTATATTCCCAAATTGCTCTAGAACTACTGGTAAACTTGGCTTTAAATGTTCCATGCAGTTTGCAAGAACTGGTTTTGTATGATGTTACGATTGCTCACATCATCTTTGGAAAATACTGTCCTCCACACAAAAAAAGACCATGGATTAGCCTTCTTCCCAAGGCATAAACTTCAGGAGGCAGTGGGTCTCGAGTCCCCTCCAGAATTTCCCAGTGGGGGCAACTGCCCCTCCCCTGGTTCCAGACTCCCGTGGTGTGATCGCGCCGGTGCGGCTTTTCCCCTCTGGCTGTCTGCGTCGCAGCACACACGCCGAGGGCTGGAACTGTGAGTTGCCGCCGCCGCATCTAACCGCGTTGTTGCATGGCAAATTGCGCCACCACAAATTGCCACACCTCCCCCCCGCGTTTTCCGGCCCATGTGACCGAGGCCATGATGTCATATGCTAATTTGCTGCTCACCCTCTGCCTATAGACTGATAAGAATATAAGAACATAAGAGATGCCAATGTTGGATCAGGCCAAAGGCCCATCCAGTCCAACACTCTGTATCACACAGTGGCCAGAAATACCAGTGCCATCAGGAGGTCCACCAGTGGGGCCAGGACATTAGAAGCCATCCCACTGCTGACCCCCCCAAGCACCAAGATGACAGAGCATCACTTGCCCCAGAGTCCCTATCTATACCTTGTGGCTAATAGCCACTGATGGACCTCTGCTCCATATGCTTATCTAATTCCCTTTTGAAGCCGTAATTTCCATTTCAATGTATCTGAAGAACTATGAGTGCATGTGAAAGCCTATACATTGAATAACATTTTGTTGGTCTTAAAGGTGCCACAGGACTAGAATATTGTTCTGCTGCTTCAGACCAACACGACTACCCCCCTGAATCTTTCTCCTGGTCACTTACTAAATGTAAAGATAAAGGTTTCCCTTGCTTGAAAGCCACTCGAATCCGACTCCAGGGGGTGGTGCTCATCTCCATTTCCAAGCTGAAAAGTACTGAGACTGGCAAGTGATTTCAGCTCTCATACTTTATTGTAGGTTCAGAACAAGACAAAAAACCCTGGCTCGCAGGCCAGCTTATATGCCCAGTAAACCCACTCCCAGAACACCCCCCCCACTCAGTGATAGGCTATATACAGTGGCGAGAGTTCCATAGGTCCTGACCAAGAACCTAGCCCTCTGGTTGGTGTGGGCTAGGATCTGCTCAGGCCATTGTCTCCCGGGGCAAAGCTCGGAGGCTTCACATGACCGCGTGGAGAACTCGCCTCGCACACGGTCGGGTTTAGATACATTACACAAGTCGAAGAGCCAGCATTGTCTGAAGACTTCTCCATGGTCATGTGGCCACCTCGGCTAACACGGAATGGTGTTACCTTCCCACCAAAGCAGTACCTATTTATCTACTTGCAATTTCTTGCTTTCAAACAGCTAGGTTGGCAGGAGCTGGGGCCAGAGAGGGGAGCTCACTCGGTCATGCGGCACACTCGGGTCTCGAACTGCCAATCTGCAGACCTTCCGGTCTGCAACTCTGGCCACTTACTAGGTGAAGGTAAATCTCTTGTTCAGGTGCTGGAACCAATAAGGTCTCAATGACCAGAAGCGAGAGGATTGCCCGAGGTGGAGAAGGCACCGGAACCCGCTGACACCTCTCATGGAGCCTTTTGAGGCCCTTGGTCTTGGTCCTCTCTGGCGCACACTGGGAGTCGTCAGGGGAGCTGGACTGGTGTTCTGTCGAAACTGGACTTGACAGGACTGCTAAGACAGAAGAGACGCTTCATGGCTGATCAGTGAGGCCTACTTGGGATCACCGGTGGGGTCGCTCTGCTGAGGCGGACGGTTTCCCTGCGGGGCTTTCAGACCACGTTGCAGCCTCTCCACAAAGGCAGGTCTTCCCTCAGGCCGCTCTACCAGACCAAGCCTCCTGAGTAAACCGGAAGCAATATTTGCCATTGCTGGTGCCATGCCCCTCACCGAGGCACAGGACACAGAGGGGAGGCCCAACCGAGTGGGTCAGGTTTGTTCCATACTGGGAACATTTCTTAAATTGTGCCTTCTGCAAAATAATTGACGGAGAAGGGCAGACACACTGAGATCGCTGGAATTCATCCTCATCGCAAGAAGGAAAGACACCCCCCCCCCGTATGTGACCATTTGAGTAGGAAGACGGTGGCTAACCCGCTCTGAGGGGGAGGGGGCTCCCTCTTCACTCTCTAAAGAGAGAAAGAAAAGCTGGGAAAATCCTCTGGTGACTGGCCTGCACCTTCTGGAATATCATTCTGTTTTAGTAAGAACATTTTCTTGCCCTGTTTTTAAGAGGAATCAGCTACTATAGTCTATTATTACATTTCCACTGCTGAAGTTGTTTAAAAGAGAGAAGGCATCTGTATCCAAAAACAGCAGTTTGCAAGCCATAGGCTCATACCAGTCTGATTAATGAGACACCTGAGAAGTGTTTTCTTTTAAAACCTTCAGAAGACTGAGAGTTCCAAACCCAAGGAAGGGGGAGGCCGCAGAAGGAGGGAGACTGACACCCTTTCGCGACCGCCATTCAGGGGAGCAAAAGAGCACCCAACAAGTTGAACACGGGAGTAGTTCTGGTTTATGGCATCCTATTAAACTGACCTTTGATTACTAGATTTTGATGTTCAAAAATCCACTTTCCCGAACAAAGAACATGCAGATTCTGGCTATTAACATCCTGCCAGCAATCTCATAAAAAATGGCTGACTTGGCCAATTATCTTCACAGGGCTTCTTACTGGCCCCTCCCTGTTGCTCCTTCTGGGCAGGGTGTTGCGTGCAGTTAAATTGTTCTGTTATTTATGAAGCGACACACACACACTGTGCTGGTCAGGGAGAGGGGACAGAGAAGAAAAATGTTTCAGACCATGCCAAATCTCTTCAAGTGGGGAATTTCAAAAGGAGCTCAGTTCTTAAAAAGGCCAACCAATAATATTTACCAAAAGTGATTCAATTAAAATATTTAAAAGCTTCAAATGCCCACCTGAAACCAAAGTGGTCCTTTGTAAATTCCTTTATACAGGACAGTTTCAGTTATTCTGTTGACCTGCTTTTCCTCCTAAGAAATTCCGATGCCTAACATCATATCCAATTAAAACTCAAATGCAACATAAACATGCATATAAGACAGCCCATATATACAAAACGTGAATATACAGAATTTAATACAAATAGATATCACTAAAATGCCTGTAGAAATAATGCAGTTCTAATAGTCCAGCTGAAAGAAAGCAAAGGAGAAAGTGCCAAAAGGGAGACTTAGTCAAGTGTGTTAATCTCAGGAAGAGACCCACTAACAAGTTCTGATGTAAAGTGCGCAACCACAGCACAAGGAGAGGCAGCCCCTCAGATATGTGGGTCCCAAGTCATGAAGGGCTTTAAAGGTGAAAAGCAGCACAGGAAGTCAACAAAATTGCTTGAAAAGAGGCATAATATAACGGAAGCAGTGCACTCTCAGAAACAATTGGGCAAATATATCTGGAACTAGCTGAAGCTTCTGAATTGGCTTCAAGGGCAGCCCCGTGTACAGTGTGCTACAGTACCCTAGCTTAGAGGTTAGAGACGTGTGGATCAACATAGCGACATCAGCTTTGTCCACAAGGGGTGATAACCTGTACTGATGATGCAGCTCTCCTATCAAGAACATCATTAGGACTGTCCTCTCTGATAGAGGTGTTTGTTTCTTACTGTCTGGAAGAACACCAGTCAATTATCAAAGATCCCAGGTTGTTTCTTTTTTCGGGGGGGGGGGAATCTCATGTACACCATAAGTGGAAAATTTATGGTAATGATATTGAGAAGGTCCCCCTACCTTAAATACTTAGGGGCTTGCTCTGACCAGAGATTAACTGGGGTGAGTGCAAGCTCCTCTTTTCCTAAGAGGAGAAACTAGAAATTCTTTCTGACCTACCACAGGAGTGGGAAGATATGGAGAATGAAGAGACAAAGAATTGGGGACATTATACCTTTCTTAAGAAGAAATCTGTAAAAATGCATCTTCATACATCTTCACTACCTATGTATTGTAGAACAAATAAGATCCCGAGGGGTTTAAGAGTAAATAAGCCACCAGCAATGTTTAGGAATGATGATCAGTTTTTAGCTAATTGGGCAGCAAATTTGAATAAATGTTCGGAAGAAGATTAATATTAATTATTAAGAAATCAAAGGAAGGAGTGGGCAAAATCAAAACTGAAATGGAAGAGATAGAGGTTTTTTTAAGGAATAAACATTCACCTGAAATTTTTGAAGCCAAGCTGAAAGAACAAAGCTCTCGGTGACCCCGCAACGCCGCTGGTTGCCGGGGGTGGATTTGCCGCTCCGAGGAAGGCCGGCAGCAACAGAGCCTGACGCCTGGAGCCAGGACCCAGGCAGGGGGCGGAGCCGGCCTGAGCAGACAGCCGGGCTCTGCCACCACCCCCTATAGATGGTGGCTCTGCTCCTGCCATTTGGCAGCTGCTCCAATGTGCTGGGGCCGTGAGCAGCTCCGAGCACGCAGGGAGCCAAGGCAAGGGCCTCGGGCTCTGGAACGGGGACGTCCGGTCTCCCACCGATGGCAGTGCAATCTCCGGAGGGCAGCGGCCGTCTGCTCATCTTCAGAAGGCTCCGAAGCTTGTGGCGGCGGTCTCCGAGTGCCAGCGGCAGTGCCCCCTCTGGCCTGGGGCTTCATTGGCCTGATTCCTAAGGGGGGGGGGGAGAGAGTTAAATTGGGCCTTTAGGGTGTGGGAGGGGGGGCAGTTGGGAAGGCTGCTGAATGCCGTTCCCAGCCCCCACCCCTTCCGCCCAGATTAAAGGCTTAGTTGGCACGATTCAATGGTAATGGCTGATAAAGGCCCCCCCCCCATTTCCTGACCACAAATCACGCCTAAGTAGGCTATTAGAGGGTGTGGGGGTC
>NW_015160253.1:162025-163935 GCF_001447785.1 Gekko japonicus
ATGTGCCTAAGGGGGGGGGGGAGAGAGTTAACTTGGGCCTTTAGGATCTGGGAGCGGGGGCAGTTGGGAAGGCTGCTGAATGCCGTTCCCAGCCCCCACCCCTTCCGCCCAGATTAAAGGCTTAGTTGGCACGATTCAATGGTAATGGCTGATAAAGGCCCCCCCCATCCATTTCCTGACCACAAATCACGCCTAAGTAGGCTATTAGAGGGTGTGGGGGTCTGTCATCTCTCCCCCCCCATTGCTTTAGGGGTGGCTATTTTATGAGGGGCCTTTTTGGGCGGCCATTTTAGGGGGCATTTGGCTGGTGCAGAGGCGACCATTTCAAAGGGCCAAAAGGGGCACTAGCGCCCCCCCCCGGGCCCCTTGACAGGGTAGGTGGCGCCATTCGGTGAGCAGGCCGGCGGTGGCCGGTGAGGCCTGACAGGGGGCGGGTTGGGCTCGAAGCCTCTGTCCGCATTCCAGGGTGGTCATCGGGAGGCTGTTTTGGCCGGGGCGGCCCTTTTGATGTTATGGCTTTCAGAAGGGGCCTTATTATCCGGCATCTCTGGAAACTTCCGCAGAGCGGCTTAGAACTTCTGTATCAGGAATAGCTTCTGCGGGGGGTCGGCACCAGGAGCAGAAACCTCAGTCGCCCTATGTCGATGCACTGGCCGCCCAGGTTCCATCTGCAGCATTTTTAGTTGAAGGATTTGGCAGTAGGTGATATGACAGACCTCTGCTTATGATCTGGAGAGCCTTGGCCAGTCTGAGTAGGCAATTGTCTCAGAGGCTTCTGGGAGTTGTAGGCCCTGCCTCCTCTACTGCTAGCCAGGCTCCCTGGGCCTGCTAGGCCGTGCTTGACAGCCCAGATCATGATAGCAGTACTCAATGCAGCAAGCTTGAAAGCGTGGAGTGCTGTTGAAGGGCTATTCCTTATTTAAAATAAATAAATAAAGATAGAATATATACATAAAAACGGATTACCTACTTAATGCGGCATGGCTTATTTATATTTGAGACTACAGACGGGGATTTATATTCCATAGCATTTTTACAAGGTTTTATTTAGAGGGAAAAATATTATAAATTGCCAGTTCTTCAGATTATACTATTTGGCCCTAAAGTAAAGGGATGTATTTCTGGTGTAGTGATTTAGAGCAGCGGACTCTAATCTGGGGAACCAGGTTTGATGCCCTATTCCTCCACATGAAGACAGCTGGGTGACCTTGGGTTAGTTACAGTTCTCTTGGAGCTGTTCTCTCAAGAGCAGTTCTTTCAGGGCTCTCTCAGCCCCACCTACCTTAGGGGGTGTCTTTGGTGGGGAGAGGAGGGGAAGGAGATTGTAAGCCACTCTGAGTGAAGAGTGGGCTATAAATCCGGTCTCTTCTTCTTCTCTGACTACTGAAGAAGCCTTTAATGGTATCTAACTATGAATAGAAACAGAATTTTTGGTGTGGGAGAGCAGTCAATGGGAACCCAGCTCCTTGAAACTGGGTAGCTCAACTGGGCACTTAGTGTGTGTGGGCGAAATCAAGTGTAATTTGAATGAAAACAACTGAATTTCTAATGGTTCCTTCTGCGAAGGAATCCTTATCAGCAGCACGTGACCTTGACAGTGTGAACCCACGCTGAGTTGGCAAAAGTGGGTTGTCTTTTTCATGTGTTAGGATTCATAATATCCATTGCAATACGTCATTGGTACCTTTATGTTTTCTGTTTGAGCAGGAATACGGTGTGACTTCCAATCTGATCCTGTGATCTGGGAATCTGACAGCTGACACCTCGGTACATGTCATTGGTTTGGTCCTAATGAGCTTCTTCCCAGGTTTGACAGTGCATTTGTCCTTAACGGGAGGTCCAGTGAGTTGCCAGGGCCTAGATGAGTGGCATTGGTTACGACAGGCTGTGGGAGGTGCCGGCTGGGAGGC
>NW_015160253.1:163995-169627 GCF_001447785.1 Gekko japonicus
GGTGCAGCAGGACCCATCAGAGGATCAGTCTGGCTTGGGAGGCCAGACGGCTGTTCTGCCCACACACTTGGGAGGAATTAAGCTACTTTTAGACCCGGCAGCCCAGCCTTACTTACATATAGGTAAAGAGGTGCCACTGGCCCATCTTCACATTATGGCGAGTGTGCACACAGCCTGCACGTAGGGGCATACATCGGATGGTATGAAGGAGCCAATGCACATTTCTGTGTGCTTGTCCTGGTCTTTAGGATAGGAACCCAGTTTCTATTAAGAAACGAGAGGTGCGGTGCACTCTTCAGAGGAAGGTTTTTAGAATAAATAAATAAATAAAACACCAAACAAGCAAACAAATTAAATTATACAGGTTTTTAAAGTGACACCACATTGTAAATTGGCAACATCTCATTTTTAAAACCGAACTCACAGGTGGGCTGTGATGGTTCTTAGTGGTTATTAAAGAAGTATTTTCATATACCTAGAAGCATTTCGAAATGTCTTATTGGGGGGCAGTCCCTTGAATTTTAAAGCAATGGATGCCTCCCTGTTCGGGTCTGCTTGCAATTGTAGGAAAGTTCTTTAAGGCACTAAGAGGACTGATCCAGATCTCATCTAGTGTTGTTTCCAAAGTTTGACAATCCAGGGGATCTGGGACCAGATCAGAGACGCTCTCTTTTGACATAGACTTTAGACAGTGATCATTCCAGGCCCTAGTTTCCTATCTTTCAGGGTGCTGGGTTGTCAGAAGAGCTGAAGGAAAAGAGACTTGTCTGTTTAATAGAGACTTAATGCATGGAAATGCTCAGGTGTAGTTTTGCATGGCATGAAGGTAAAGAACATCAATGGATAATTAACATCCCTTTAAAGGGAGGGGGCTTCCTTTGCTACCCAGAAATATAAATAAGTTATTTCATTTGATCAGTACAAACATAGCCCTATGATCGCAATGACTGTGTAAATGCAAACATTGCTGTGTAAAGGTAGGGGAATTTTTAAAGCATTTTCTGAAGGTCTGGGGAAAAGGGAGCTCAACAGGACCAGAGGCAACTCATTTTCCTGGCAGTGAAATAAGGGTCAATTTTGCAACCTAGGGTGTTGCTGCTTGTCAAGTGATTAAGACGGTTGCCATTTTAGGCATGTGGATAGAACTCCACTGATTAGCCCCCCCCCTTTGCGGCATAAGGCCTTGGGCAAGTTGTGGCTTTCTCGGGGTGAAGTTTGGGACTTACTCTCCTCGGTCAGTGCTGCTTCCCTGCAGCTGCCCTGGGCTATGGGTTCCCTTGCCATGTGGTAGTTTCAGTGGGACCTTGTTCAGATCAGGACTTTTGCTGGTCACTGCACTCCAGTTTGGGGGTGGCGCTGTGGATCAGTGGGCTAGTGGCGGGCTTTCGCCAAGCGTTTGAAAATGGAATTACAAAGTTTAAAGTTATTAACGAGGTTTTGCTTTTAGGTGCTGCTGGCTGGGGGACAAGATGAAGAGTCAATGTCTGCGGCCACAGCCTGGTCTTTTGGGCAACCCACCAGGCCAAGCGGATATGGCCCAGAGTGCGGACAGTCTGGCTGGCAAGGTCTTTGGGTGACAAGGTGAGGCTGTTCTTGCGATGATAAGAGCAAAGTGGCCTGGAGTGCAGATAGTCTGGTCGGCTATTCTGCTTCGCCGTGAGCAACACAGACATGGTGCTACGACTGGAGACTGACCTTGCGATGATAAGAGCTAGGTGACTTGAAGTGCAGATCGTCTGATCGGCTATTCTGCCTCACTATGAAGGGCAAGGCCCTGGTGTTACATGTGGAGGCCGACCTTGCAATGATAAGAGCAAGGTGGCCCAGAGTGCAGATACTCTGGTTGGTTATTTTGACTCGCCATGGAGGGCACGGCCCTGGTGTTTCAAGTGGAGGCTAACCTTGTGATGAAAAAGCAAGGTGGCCCGGTAGTGCGGGTAGTGGGGTCAGTTATTCTGCCCCACCACGTATGGCGCAATGGGGAGACCCCCACTAGGCGTAAAGCCACCCGCCAGTTGAAGATGGTCATGGAGGGTGGCGGAGTTCCAGGACCTGTATACGGCTGACAGGGTGCACCTATCAAACAAGGGCAATGGGTTAATTTTGCTGGACTTGTGGCAAGGGATTAGGTCAACCTTGGGCTTTTGGTGGGGAGCAAAGACCAAAGCAGAGGCAAAAACGAATATTAAATGAACCAAGTACTATATGTGAAATCGTAGAGGCAATAAAAAAGCAGAAAAATAAAACCCCAGGGCCAGATGGAATACCAATAGAAATATTCCAAAGATATGCAGATCAGATAGCATTAATACTTAAAGAAGTATTTCAAGACGTATCTAGAACTGAAAAACTTCCAGACTCATAGAACCATGCTCTAATTGCGCTGATTTATAAAGCTAATACAGACGACAAAGGGATTAAAAACTATAGACCAATATCTGTTAAACGTAGACTATAAGATCTTTGCATCTGCCATAGCCACGAGATTTAAGAGAATCCTAGCACAGGTAAAATACATCAAGATCAAGCTGGATTTCTCCCAAAAAGGCAAATTAAAAATAACATCAGAACGATAATAAACGTATTAGAATACTATGAAATTCACTCAGACAAATCAATGTCATTGGTATTTTTAGATGCAGAAAAAGCATTTCACAATGTAACTTAGCAATTTATGTTCCAAAAGTTAGAGACATGGAATTGTGGTACAAACTTCTTGAAGACAATAAAAGCTATCTATAAAACACAAACTGTAAAAATACAAATAAATGGTGATATGACAGAAGACATTAAAATACAAAGGGCACTAGACAAGGATGTCCCTTATCACCACTTCTATTCATATTCACGTTGGAAACCTTAATTGATCAAATAAGAGAAAATGAAATAATTAAAGGTCTTAAGATCAATAAAGAGAAGCCTTCGCAGATGATCTAGTGTTTATATTAGAAAATCCAATGACATCTTTGAATCATCTGATAGAAACAATACAGGAATATGGACAAGTGGCAGGGTTGAAAGTCAATCTTAAGAAATCAAATATAATAACGAAAAACTGTACAGAGTACCAAATGAATCAAACCCAAGCCATATCCAATATGGAATTGGTAAAGAAGGTTAAATACTTAGGGATAATCATATAATAGAATCATAGAATGTTAGAATTGGAAGGGACCTTGCAGGTCATCTAGTTCAACCTCCTGCACTCTGCAGGAGCTTAGCTAATAGGAACAATACCCTGATAGAAGACAATTATAACAAATTACTTACAGAAATAAAAAAGGTCTTAAGATCAATAAAGAGAAGTTTAAAGGACAAGCCTTCGCAGATGATCTAGTGTTTATATTAGAAAATCCAATGACATCTTTGAATCATCTGATAGAAACAATACAGGAATATGGACAAGTGGCAGGGTTGAAAGTCAATCTTAAGAAATCAAATATAATAACGAAAAACTGTACAGAGTACCAAATGAATCAAACCCAAGCCATATCCAATATGGAATTGGTAAAGAAGGTTAAATACTTAGGGATAATCATATCATAGAATCATAGAATGTTAGAATTGGAAGGGACCTTGCAGGTCATCTAGTTCAACCCCCTGCACTCTGCAGGAGCATAGCTAATAGGAACAATACCCTGATAGAAGACAATTATAACAAATTACTTACAGAAATAAAAAAGGTCTTAAGATCAATAAAGAGGAGTTTAAAGTACAAGCCTTTGCAGACGATCTACTATTTATATTAGAAAATCCAATGACATCTTTGAATCATCTGATAGAAACAATACAGGAATATGGACAAGTGGCAGGGTTGAAAGTCAATCTTAAGAAATCAAATATAAAAATGAAAAACTGTACGGAGTACCAAATGAATCAAACCCGAGCCATCTCCAATATGGAATTGGTAAAGAAGGTTAAATACTTAGGGATAATCATATCATAGAATCATAGAATGTTAGAATTGGAAGGGACCTTGCAGGTCATCTAGTTCAACCACCTGCACTCTGCAGGAGCATAGCTAATAGGAACAATACCCTGATAGAAGACAATTATAACAAATTACTTACAGAAATAAAAAAGGACTTGCAAAGATGGAAACATTTTAAAAATTCATTTATGGGGGAAATAGTGGCAGTCAAAATGAATGTGTTATCCAGATTCCTATTTCTGGCTCAAAATATACCAATTTTAAGGAAAACCAATTATTTCCAAGAAATGGAAAAAATTTGTAGTAACTTCATATGGCGCAATAAAAGAACAAGGATTAAACAAAAAGTTATGCAAGATAAGAAAGAGAGAGAAGTCTCGGTTTTCCAAATTGGGAGTTATACTATAAAGCAGTAGCCTTAACATGGATTAAGGAATGGATAATTTTAGAAAACACCAGAATATTAAATCTAGAAGGATTTAATCTAACAATGTGATGGCATAAATATATATGGTATGATGAAGATAAAAACATAAAGAACTTTATATATCATACACTAAGAGGTCCTTTAATGAAAATATGGAAAGAAATTAGAAAGTCTTACTACTCTAAAATCCCGAGATGGGTAGCTCCTATTGAGGCTAACACTAAACTGACACTGATTGATAAAAATAAGAAAGTTACTTACAGTGATTTGCTAGATAAAGATAACAAATTAAAATCTGATGAAGAACTGAAAACCCAGAATATTAGGTTTACTTGGTGGGATAATATGCAATTATTGTCAAGATTCAACAAAGACAAAAAATAGGATTCTATGACAGTAACAATGATTTAGATAAGATTTGGCTCTCTTCAAACGATAAGCAAATACAAAAGTTGTATAATTTCTTACTATCAGATTATCTAATAGAATAAACGGTAAAAGGTGCTATGATAGCATGGATGAAAGATCTAG
The DNA here is from genome assembly GCF_001447785.1 of Gekko japonicus. Classification (NCBI taxonomy): domain Eukaryota; kingdom Metazoa; phylum Chordata; class Lepidosauria; order Squamata; family Gekkonidae; genus Gekko; species Gekko japonicus. The sequence continues at coordinate 168,885 of NW_015160253.1, forward strand.
AACATATATTAGAGATAGAGCAATGGTCCAAAATATGGAATGCAGCCAAAATGATGAGAGCAATCCCATACAAGGAAAATATATTTAAAATGTTCCATAGGTGGCACTGGACACCAGATAAAATATCAAAATGTTATGGAAATATTAGTAAAAACTGTTGGAAATGTAAGAACAATGTTGGTACATTTATACATTTGTGGTGGAGATGTGAAAGAGTACAAAAATACTGGTGTAAAATATTTAAAATATTAAAAGAGATTACAGGGATAGAATTACCTTTGTCACCAAAAGTGGCATTATTAAATATGCTTCCAGATAGCTATGGCAAGGAAAATAAGTATCTAATAATCTATATCTTAACTACGGCAAGAATATTACTAGCCAAATGTTGGAAAGGAGAAAAAATTCCCTCAAAGGAAAATTTGATAGAAAAAGTGTTGTCACTGGCAGAAATGGATAGGTTGAGCCTATTTCTACAGGGGAAAGATTATGACGTATTTGAAAAAAGATGGAAGAAGCTGCATGGGTGGTTGGAAAAGACAATGTAAAAAAACCTGACTCGCATGTATATATATATGATATACTTATGTGATATGTATAGTAAAGTAAAAGTTCCCTTGCTCAAAAGCCAGTCGAATCCGACTCTAGGGTTGCGGTGCTCATCTCCGTTTCCAAGCCGAAGAGCCAGCGCTGTCCGAAGACGTTTCCGTGGTCATGTGGCCGGCATGACTAAACACCAAGGC
>NW_015160253.1:169979-177998 GCF_001447785.1 Gekko japonicus
TGTAGGGAATTATATAGTGAGATCAGACATAAGAATAGTTAGCAGTCTAGTGCTTTACCAGTTGGATTTTTTGCCTGCAGGAATTGTAAAGTATGTCCCTTAGCACTTGAGGGAAAGGAAATAACTCTGCCTGGTAATAACATTGTTTCTTTAAATTTGTTTGCAACGTGTTCAACATCACAGGTAGTATAACTTCTGGTTTGTGACTGTCAAAACATGTATGTGGGTTATACTGGACGTCCACTAAAAGTACGTATACTGGAACACATTTCTCGGGTAAGACATAGAAATCAAGAAGCTTCGATTACTGATCATTTTTAATAAAGGGCCATAAAAAAAATGATTTCAGATTTAATGTTCTATATGTGGGTGACCCCAAGGACAAAAACGTATTGAGATCCCTACAAAGACAGAAGAAAAAGTGGATTTTCAAATTGAATACATTGGAACCTTTTGGGTTAAACACTGAATTTGATTTGAGTTGCTTCCTTTGATTGACATAGGCCCCAGTCACACAGGAGGTTTTGGGACAGAAGAGGGACGGATCGGGGGCGCAGCAAACGGGCGTGAGCACACCGCAACATCTGGGAAGCAGTGCGCACCCGTCCCCAATCCGTCCCAACCCCCGAAAAGGCGCAGCAAAAATACACCACCTACCGAGGTGGTTCTTCCAGCGCGGCCGCATCAAGGCACACGTTTGTCTTCAGGAGCATTCGAGGCTCCCAGCCGAACTGCGCATGCACACACATGCGCAGCCGGCTGCCTCGCGCTCCCTTCCGTGGCTTTCTCCCCGGCATCTGATCGTGCCGGGGAGCAACTGCACGGTGGCTCACGGGATCCGTCGTCTGATCCCGCCGCCGCGTGTTTCTTTTGGTGCGGCTTTACAAAGCAGCACTTTGGCCGCATCAATTTCCCCCCGTGTAGCAGGGGCCATAGTACTCCTAATGGGATGTTAAATTGCAGTCCTATATATCATTCCCAAGATGTATGTACTGGACTTTATGTGTGTGCAAGGATTGTGTGTGAAAAACTGGGGCTGTTTTCTCTCACCCTATTATCTTACAGATGCAAATGTATTTTGTAACATTTTGTAATACTTTGTAATGTTTTGTACTTTATTTGCTATCAGATTGTTTTACATGAACTAACCTAAAATGCATGTGTATAGCTTTAAATAGTTGTGAGTATTGGTTAGAAACAATCTTTTTTCATGCTACCTACCCTGCCTTTGGTCTAGATTAGAAACCTCTGTTAATGATTGATACTGTAGTATGCATGTGAAGCAGTTTAGAAAACAGAGAAGAAGACCTTTAGAGGGCAGCACGTTGCTGTTTTTATATAATAAAATGATGTAAGCTAGAAAGGAGGAAAGAGCAGAAAAAAAGTTTCAGAAAAAATATGAAAGAGTGTTCTTCTTTTATAAACAGAAGTATTCTGACTTCTGTTTTGGGAGCATTCAGGCTAAAAGTAAGTGTTATTTGGGTTTTTTTCTTCTTTTATAAACAGAAGTATTCTGACTTCTGTTTTGGGAGCATTCAGGCTAAAAGTGGTGAAAATTGTATGTATTTTTGTATATTTTCTAGTGTAAGGTCTCATCTGATGAAACCTTGAGTTAAACGGTCTATTGAGCGCTGTATGTCAGAAAGACTTCAGATCAATTTACCTCAAAGGAAACAACTTTAATGGTTAATTAAAGAAGACATATTTTCCCCTAAACACGACTTTGTTATTTTATCATGGTTGTTTTCCTACGAAGTTCAGCCTGTCCTGTGATCTCTTGTCCTCGACTTCATGTTAAAAGATTGGCTGCAGTGGCATAAAATATTATCTGTTATTTCTTTTATTCATCTGGGGCTCCGGATATCCCAGCCACCATTAAACTGTGTAATGCCAGGGTGGCCGCACAAAGTGTATATGGGGCCGTTATCTGGATTGATAAAATAGGAGAGTCTTTGGATTAAATTCTTCTTAAATTCCTATGTTCCATCTTTGGAATTCCAAAGAACCAGTTTGGTGTAGCGGTTAAGAGCAGCAAACTCTAATCTGGGAGAGCCAGGTTTGATTCCCCACACCTCCACATGCAGCCAGCTGGGTGACCTTGGGTCAGTCACCGTTCTCTTAGAGCTTTCTCAGCCCCACCTACCTCTCAGGGTGTCTGTTGTGGGGAGAGGAAGGGAAGGCGATTGTACGCTGCTCTCTGAGAAAAGGGTGGGGTATAAATCCAACTCTTCTTCTTCTTCTTCTTCTTCTTCTTCTTCTTCTTCTTCTTCTTCTTCTTCTTCTTCTTCTTCTTCTTCTTCTATGCCTTTGAGGGTGTGGTGCCTCGTGCTGATCAGGGAAAGGCCGAGATCATGGAGGCTTCACTTGATTTTTGCCCTTCAAGGCCCAGTCCAAAGGGAAGAGCCTGGCAGCTTTTTGCAAATCCACAGAAACCAGGATACCTCCCTGTGTTCCTTCTGGGCGACACCAGAGGTCTTTCTGTACAGAGAGCTTTTCTTCAGTCTCTACCGTATTAACAGGGGTCCAGTGCAGCAGTACTAAGAATGATGGAAGTGGGTGAGCTGGTTTTTATGCCAACAAAACAAAGGGTAACATAAGAGAAACTTGGAACTTGGAAAATATTTTTATCTGAAGGAATGAAAATAGTTTCTCATGCAGTGGGAAAAATACCACATCTATGCATTAAAAGTCTTATAAATTCCAAACAGAAAAAATACACACAGTAGCAGAACCCAGATTATTTTTAAAGGTACATCATCACTGTGAAGTGAATGAAAACCACGCATGGGTAGCCGTGTGTGTGAACAAGATCTTGGGGGTAAGAAGGGACGGACCGAAAGTTAAATATGAGCAGCCAATGTGATGTGGTGACAAAAAAGGCTACTGCAATCTTAGGGTGTATCAGCAGAGGCATAACATCCAAATCGCAAGATGTCTTCGTCCGTCTGTGGACTGCCTTGGTCAGGCCGCACCTGGAGTCCTCCTGTGTGCAGTTCTGGAGGCCTCGCTTCAAAAAGGATGTGGACAGAATGGAACGCAGGCAGAGGAGGGCGACGAGGATGATCCGGGGCCTGGAGACCAAGAAGCCCTAGGAGGAAAGGCGGAGGGACCTCTTGGGAACATTTAGTCTGGAGAAGAGGAGGTCGAGGGGGGGGGCAGGACACGATTGCTCTCTCTAAGTGTCCCTTAGAGGAGGGCAGGGAGCTGTTCCTGTGGGCAGCAGAGGAGAGGACTGGCAATCATGGCTTTAGATTAAGGGCAGGAAGGCACTGGCTAGGTATTAGGAAAAACTCTTTGACAGGCAGAGTTGTGCCACCGTGGAACCAGGTGCCCGGGGAGGTGGGTGAGCTCCCCGTCAGTGGCCGTCTTTCAAAGCAGCGGCTGGACAGACCCTTGTCAGGGAAGCTCTAGGGGCTGGTCCTGCCTTGAGCGGGGGGGGGGGGTTGGACTAGATGGCCTGTATGGACCCCTCCAACACTGTGATTCTATGATTCTATTATTCTAAAAAGCTGTGATCCTTTTCCAAATTTCAAGTCCCCTCCAAAGTCATGGACTTGGCAGCTGGCCTGTCTACACCAAGGAACAAACATTTTTGTATTCCCTGTAGGGTGAGATGCGAGGGATTCCTCTGACGTGCAGAAAGCACCGCATAAGAGAACACAGAGAGTATGCCACAACTTATCCCAATGCCTTCTTAAGAGAAGTGTCTTCAGAAGGGCCGCAGCTCCAGTCATGAGACTCCCAAGGTGAAAAGTGGACCCTCCTGCACAGTGCTGGGCCACACCTGCAGTTGTCCTGGCCACAAACGCGCCTGCGGTGCTGCGCTCTCTGCCTCCTCAAAGGGAGATTTATGGGTCCGGCAGCAGGAGGAAGGAGGGGGGGTCTCCTTTAGTTCCTCGTGAGCATTCTCGCCTACAGCTGCTGGACGTAACTTTAGTAAACATCAAGGAGAACAGGAGGCTTTACTGAATTAAAATGTTCAACATACTGGCGAGTCATCATTCCCTTTGAAACTAAGACCCATCTGGGATTTGACTGGATGAAGGCTGCAGCAGTCTTGCCATTCCCACACCCTAAAAAAGTTCAGAAGGGAAGCGCATTGCTGCGCACTGTCTGTGGACTCCCTGGCGGAGGGGTCAGAGTGTGCAGGCATGCTTCAAAGGCTCATCCCTCTCGCAGGGTCCAGCCTTGGGAAGCCGCTGCCGCAAGGCCAACAGTCTTGCTCCCTTGAGCGCATTCGACCCCAAACAGACTCATCTTTACTGACTCAAATTTGGATCCCAGAGGCCTTGCCAAGGCTGCATTCAGAAGATTGGCATTACGTGGGTAAAGTTATATTTTGTTGGGAAAACATCAAAAAGTGGCATTTCCCACTCATTTCCTATGTCTGAGATCTCTTATGAGTGTCATCCTTATATGCTCGAAAATAACAGAAAGCACAGTTTTCTAGGATGTGGTTGATTGTAAAGGAACAATAATAGCTAAACACAAAGAGAAGAGAGAAATGTCATGTCATGGCGACTTTGCCCCATCCAAAAATGTTAGTATAAATATAATGCTTGTTGTTCTTGGGCGGAGAATGAAAATGCCCAGCTAATCTTCAATATCAGTCATATTTATACAATGGTGCCACAAGTTTTCCTCTTCCTGCCACTATTTATGTTCTGCAGACAGGGAACTGCGCTGGACCTAGAGTCAGTGCAGACATATGCAAGCCACCCATGGCCTCTGTGCCCACGGGCAGCTCCTTTGCCTCACCCTCACAGCAGGGGTGCAGTTGAGCCACCGTTCCGAGACTGATTCTGGAGCAAGGAGCCAGTATGTGGGGGTTGCACCCACATCCTGCAAGTGCCTTCAGTCAAAGTTGGGGAATGGTTCCTTGGTGCCCTCAGTGCAGGAGGCCAGGGCAAAAGGCGCAAGGAGGAGGAGGGGAATCAAGGCCCCGTGGCCAGGAGCTAGCCAGGTTGTTTTCCAGCCTAGCTCTGAGAAGGGTGTCGATCTCAGGACCCACCACCTCGCCGATATGTCAGGGACAGAGGGTGGCACTTGGGGGGGGGGGAGGTTCCGCCATGTGACCTTCTGGTATGTGGTGTCCCTCAGGGGGCAATCATCTCCTCTATGTTATTTAACATCTATATGTGCCCCCTTGCCTAGCTGGTCTGGGGGTTTGGCCTGGGTTGATACCAGCATGCTGATCACACCCAGCTGTATCTGCTGATGGACGGCTGGCTGGACATCACCCCAGATGTTTTGGCCTGGGATTTGGAAGTTGTGACTAGTTGGCTGAAGCAGAGTCGATCGAAACTAAATCCATCAAAGACGAAGGTCCTGTGCCTGAGACCCAGGGGAGTGGAATCGGGAATCCAGCTCCCAACTCTTGGCGGGGCGTAATTAACACCAACGCCAAACGGTGAGGAGTTTGGGCATGATTTTGGATGCCTCACTCCCAATGGAGGCCCGAGTCACGAATGTTGCCAGATCAGCTTTCGACCAACCGGTCAGGCAATTGGTTCCCTGTCTCTCTTCTTGTGATTTGGCCACAGTGATCCATGCAACAGCCACCTCCAGACTAGACTAGACTAGACTAGACGACTGTAACTCACTCGATACAGGGCTGTCCTTGAGAATGACCTGGAAACTTCAGCTGGTCCAAATTGCAGCAGTGCGTGTCCTAACTGGGACACCTTTAAGAGCCCCCACACACAACCAGGGGGCTCCGCCAGCTGCATTGGCTCCCAGTTGAATACTGGATCAAGTTCAAGGTTATGGTATTAACCTTCTTTTTAATAGTATTTTTAAAATTATTTTAAACAAAACAAATAGACAAACAAACAAACATACATGAGAGTACTAATGACAATATTATATCTCTTAAACTACCTCATACATATATGCCTATGTTAAACACTATACTATTTTTAATATTTAAGTGCTATCAAATATTTCATTACCATTTTCTATAAATCCAGATTTAAGTATATCTTAAAATTTCATAAGCAAATAAGTCTATAATTTTTGCAACTGAATAGATTAACAAAACATTTTTTCTTCTGTTCAAGCATCGTCTAAACATTCTACAATAATCTTCTATAAGATACATTTAGACATTAACTAAATGTATACAATTCCCCAAATTCATAGTCAAATTCTTTTCTCATTCTTTTTGTTCTAGTTGTTTTAACGTCACAAAAAAATTCTCTAGCCTACCTCTGTCCGTGGACGCTGCCATTTCCCTGGAATGTGGGGGCGGGGGGGGGGAGATCCTCCTCTCCTCTCAGTTCGGTACACTAAGAATGTCTCCTGTCTGGGTTGTTATCTGCTTATGCTTTTCTGACCTTGGGGTTCCAACTGCTCCTGACCTGCTGGGAACAAACAACCAGTTCCTTTTTGGCACGCACGCCCCCGCCCCACGCACAATGCTTATGTGCTTCTGCTTGCAATGGGGGGTGTTTTGAAACTAGTATAACTCTGGGTGCCCTGCTGCTTTAGGCCATTCCTGACAAAAGACGTTCACATCTCATAGTTATGACCTACCAAGAAACAGAATACTTCTTATGAAATGCTGTGTGGTGTGATCTGACTATCGAACCCTGACAACGTTTTGATTACACATTTTAAAATAATCTTCCATTTACTATCTATGCCATCCTCTGTTATAAGCCTTACCTAAATATGAGTTAAAGTTTTTAAACATAGTTCTCTAACCAATCTTATTCAAATAAACATTCATAAATATTCTCTAGAGTTATTTGAGCCTCATCCATAAAACCGATGAAGATATACACTGTAAGTACCTGTAAAAGCAACATTGAGAAACCGACGATCCCACAGCAACATCTGGGAATCGTGGTGCGCCTGTTCCCGATCTGGCCCTTCCACCCAAAACCCCGCATCAAAAATAAACCACTTACCTAGGTGGTTCTTCGGGAAAGGGCGCATCAAGGCCGGCTGTGTGATCGCCGGCGTGTCCTTCAGCCGGCTCATCCCCGGCTCCTGGCCAAACTGCGCATGCTCAGACATGCGCAGTTCGGCAGCCTCCCCCTCCTGACTGTCGCTTCCTCGCCGGCATCTGATCGTGCCGGGGAGCAATGGCGCCGCAGCTCAGGGGATCTGTGGGATCCCGCCACGGCATCTCTATTTTGGTGCGGCTTTGCCCGGTTTTTTTCCTGGCAGGGACCTTAGAGTGGAATTTGTTACTTTGTAGCAACTTTTTATGACGGCATGCTTCATTGCTGAGAATGGAAGAGTTTATTATGTCTAGAGTCTATTGTAAAGCTGCAAAGCACTTGATTTGTGTTGAAGGATTCTTGGTTGCTAATATCTCTGTGTGAGCTACTATCTGGTAAATGCAGTCAGCTCTAAAGAGGATATTGACAAATAATTTGCAGAGATTTTGGGTTTTGCTGAACTGAACTGAGACTTTTGCTATCGCATTAAAATGGGTAATCAGGACACACAGGAAAAAATGCCAGACGATGGATGCTTAGACAGCTCTGCTGAAACCAACCTGCTACAGTTGTCCTGGGAGGAGCTTCAGCTTATAGATGTTGATACGGTCGATCTGGCAGTTAAAAAGGCTTTTGAAACAATACTAGACAAAAAAGCTACTACACTAAGCTAAACTACAAGCAGGACATAGGAACCCCAGGACCAAACTGTGCAAGATGCAGAACAACACTGCAATCAAGCTGACCCAACCTACAGAGAAAAGGAACCTCAGCACAAACTGTGCAAGATGTAGAACAACACTACAATCAAGCTGACCTAACCTAGAGACAAAAGGAACCTCAGCAACAAATTGTGCAAGACGCAGAACAACACCACAAACAAGTTGACCCAATCTACAGTGAAAATAACAGATCTACTAAAAGACTGCTAAACTCTGGAATCCTCAAAGTTATAAAGGGAAAAATATTCCAGAGAGAAGATAAAACAGAATTTATGGAATCCTTTACTACGTCAAAAATTGAATACAGATGGCGAGTCTTAAAAGAAACCTTTTCTACCTACAAGGGAAAG
>NW_015160253.1:178011-194483 GCF_001447785.1 Gekko japonicus
GGGAAAGAGACATAGAATCAAGACTTTATTGAAAAGAGGAAATCACAAAAAGAAGAAAAGCATTAAGCCCTATAAATAAGACTGGTTTAGGGGGCCCTTGTTTATGTGCAACTGACTAAGATGCGCTGGGGAATATTTAACCCCTTTTTCATATATATATATTCATATAACTGCAAATTATAAAATTGGTCTAGGGAATCTTTATACATGTATAATTGATTAACATTGGTAATAATTAAGTTTGTTTTTCTATAAATTTACAAAATTATAGCTCATATTAAAAATATTCAAGGGAAGATTAATGTTAAGTGTTTTAAAAAAATATAAGAGAATAAAGAGATATAAATTATAAGAGAATAAACGGTTTTGGTATTAACCTTCAAAGCCCTGTGCAGTCTGGAACCAACATATCTGCAGGATCATCTCTCCCAATACGTTCCCCCAAAATCACTCATGAGATCAACATCTGCTGGTGATCCCCAGCCCAAAAGACATTCACTTAGCCTCAACCAGGGGCCAGGGCCTTTTCAGCACTGGCTCTAGCCTGGTGGAACACTCTCCCAAGTGAGATCAGAGCCCTGAGGGACCTGTTACCATTTCGCAGGGCCTATAAAATAGAGATGTTTCGCCAGGCCTTTGGTGGAGGTGGCAGATGTCTAATTACATCAGCCTCCCCTGCTCTACCCTGCTTGCACTATTTTATCTGGTGCTATTGATGGTGGCTCTGTGTCAGCTAGCTGCCATGTTTTGCTTGCTCCCTTCTCTGACCCTGGCGCTACAGCGCATGCCTCATAGCTAGCTCGCTGCTCTGCTCGCTTGCCGTAAACAGCGATAGGGAGACCGTGAGAACCAGTGCTGCCAGACTGAGTTATCTGTCTGACCTTGTGATGGGGGGAGGACTTGCGTTCCACTGCAGGTGTGAATTTTTCGGCTCTCATGGGGCACTGAGACTCTCCCATTTATTATGTAACCTCCCACCGGGAGAATTCTTGTGTGCGCACTCGGATTTCATTTGCTTAGCCATTTGCCTCATCCTGCTATATGTAGGGATTACTATTATTATTACATTCGACTTCTTATGTTTCCACCCTATTGTCATTCCTAACAATAACCCTGTGGACATGGTAACAGACCTGTAGTCTAATAAAGCATAACACTTCCCTGGAAACGTGTGTGGAGATTGTACAGGATTAGCCCACCCAAGCCAGTCCAGGAATGGGAGGGAATCCTCTACTTTTTCAGTACATTAAACAACAAACCACGAGATGGTCTATACCCTCTCTGGTTTTCAGAACAATAGGCCACCAGAACGCCTTCCCCTTCGCTCCCCCATAGCCGCCCTGCCGGGAGCCGCACGATAGGTGTGAAAGAGCCGCATGCGGCTCCGGAGCCACCGTTTGGCCACCCCTGCCCTAGAGGCTCCCAAGTACACGAGGTGGCCCCAGCAGGGCTCCAGAACATCCCAGGTGACACTCCACCTACCCCTGTGCTACTTCCCAAACAATAAGCCTGGAAATAATTCCTCTCCAACTGAAACCCATCGTTAAGCAACCAATCCCAATAGGGATTCTAACTGAAGAAAGGCAACACTGGAGGGCTCTACCAACACAGTCGGTCACTTGACTGGCTGTACTTCATGCAGAGAGCACTTCACTCACAGCTGCTACCCTGGAAAAGGCCAAGCAGCACAGCAAGCCACAATCCGGAGCAGAGGCGCCATGTAAAGCCTAGCAGTGAGGGGTTCATTGCAATGACAGAATCAGGAAGTTTCATAGTAGCTGCATAAAACAAATATTTCATCATCAAATAGACCAAATCAGGTGTGGGAATGAACACTGAACTCCTCTATCCCAGGCAGAATAACTTGGATGGCGGCTGCTTTCTTCTTGGCTTCCTGCATTCCTTCCCCCTCCAAGACTGAAGACTTCCTGGTTTGGGAAGCCTTCTCTCTAAGCCCAGTTTGTTATGATACCTAAATTCGAGCATCAAAAGCACATGCCGTATTCCCCCAAAATGAAGATGAAGTTACTTTCCAAGTACTGTGACTTAGCAGCAAAAGACTCTTTGTTCTTTCAACAAAACTGCTACCAGATAGGGTTGCTTTAAGGATCAGCGAATGCCAGAAGGTCCTCACTAGGCTCGTTTATGCCCACAAATTTGTTTTTGTACTTTTATATAAATAGGGCTACATTCTTTGTTAATATAAAAGTGTAAAAACAAATTTGTGGCATAAATGAACCCAGCGATGTTTTCATCTATGAGGTTCTTCTGGCATTTGTGTGTGTGTATAAAGGTAAATTTATATATAATTTATATTAAAAGGGCTATATTCGACTTTGGGGAAAATGGCAACCTGAACAGGAGCCATTTTGGTCTTATCCTGTATTCCTCTATCTTTGTATCTGCTGTATGAGGGAGACCCAACCGATAAGTGAACCCAAGGGGGGGGGGTCTGTTATATTTGGACCCCACCTGGATTCCATTAACACAAGGTCAGCATAGAATAAGGAGGTTTTTTGCCGGCGAGGATGACCTCTCCCACTTTTATTTTCATCTTTACTATATTTTTTGCTTTCAATTGTCTCCTAAAAAACTGTGACTGTATCGCTCACCATTAGACTAACCATTAAGGATTTATTTGGAATTACAACTTATCTATTTTGGAAATATAACCTGCTCTGGGAGGCGACAGACCCCAGCAGTTCCTGTCTTCACTGGTAAGAAAATTTCTGAAGATTTATGATCTGTTCAGGGAACAGAGAATTACAGATTTATAGTGCAGAGATAAGCAACTGAATTTTGTTTAATCAACTATTTCTCTTAAAAAATAAAGTTTCAATTAAAAAAACAGTGGAAATATTAAAAGTAGATGAACAAATCTGTATTCTTACCTTCTTGAATATTGATCTCAGTGCACATATTTGGAGATCACACTCTCTGTGGACTAAACAACTGGTTGCATTCCCTTTCTCTTTCTTCTGGATAAAAATGTTTATTTAAAAGAGTTGGAGCCTGGCTCCACTGTGACACAGCAAAAAAAGAAAAAAGAAAAAAGGAACGGCTTGGCAGATTCCACAAATGGACTGCTTAACAGGAAGACATAATTCTCTTCCATTTTATATACTATTTACTACATAAAAGCATTGAGAAAACTCAGATTCTTGGATTATTTTTCTTTTCTTTTTTAAGATGACAGGAAGGAATCAGCATTTCAGAAAGCAAAACACAGCTGCTGGATGACCCCCCCCCCCCTTCTTCATTTAAAGAAAAAAATCTTCCGGACTCTCTCTGGGTGTATACAAATTCAATATAAACAATAGACTTTTAAGAGCCAAAAGTTAAATAATATATTTTTATTCCTTTTTTTCCATTTTATGTTTTTTCTTTTATCTCCCCCCGCCTCCTTAATATAATTTTAAATAATATTAAATAAAGACTGTTCTGGGTTTTTCTTTTCCCCTTTTATCCTCCTTCCCTATCCCCAATTTCCTTTCCCTTTATTATTTTTCTTAGTAAATTTAAATTTCTTAGTAAATTTAATTTCTTAGTAAACCTCTTAGTAAATTTCAATTTCAATAGGTGGTTCTGAAATGGATTAGAAAATAAGTTATATGCCCTGTTTTTTATCTACTGCATTCCTAAATTGATAATATATATAAAGTTTTAAGATAATATCTCTTCCTATAGCAGATAGTTATATAGCTTGGTTATATTTATATAATTTTAAAGTGACAGTTATAAATCCTTATATAGAAAAGCTTATGGAAATAGTATATGGGAAATTTGAATAACATCTGAAGGATAAAAGAAAAAAAGATGAAACTGATAAAGACAAGAAAAATGAAGAATTGATGGAAAAATTATTACAAATATTTATTTATTTATGTATTCAATTTATACCCCACCCTCCCCATGAAGGCGGGCTCTGGGCAGCTTACTCAAAATTTCATATAAATATAATTAAAATCTATATAAGTATATAACCATATAATATAAATATCAATTAAAACACAGTTAAAACGCTGGAACATTATCAGATAAAACAAGAGCAAACATATATGACTGTATGATAACTATAATTTTCATACCGCTCACTTTAGTCCGCTCCCTTATTATGCGGTGGGTATAGGCTAGAGACAGCGATGGTAGGCCGGTGCACAGGCTAGAGGTGAAGGTAAAGATGGTAAAGCCAGGGCACAAGGACACTCCTCGGTGTATGATGCGGCTCCTTAGTCAAATGCCTGGTGGAAGAGCTCCGTTTTGCAGGCACTGCAGAACTGTAAAAGGATCTGCAGGGCCCTGATCTCTTTTGAGAGCTCATTCCACCAGGATGGAGCCACCACCAAGAATGGAAGATTTGTTCACTTACTGTGACGCTTCCTTTCTTGGTGGTCCGGGAGTGGGACATTCCTCACATTTGGGATTAGGCTCCTCCTCATTCAGCAGGGCCGATCTCTCAGATCTGATCCAGCCGGGGGGAGGGGCCTTTCCCCTAGCCCACTTTCAGTTGTAATCAAGCCTTGTCACCCCCAGAACCTGTTACCAGAGGAAAAGAAAACACTTCCCCCCTAACAGAGCCCAGGACAATGCTGACCTTTAACCATAACAGTTAACACAACAACTAACTGCGCCATAAGATAGGCCTTACTACACTTAGGAATTCCTTTCCTCTGCCTTTATGATTACTTTACATTTGCCTCTGTATAACGTACTTCCATGTACCACCCTGTCCTGCACCCTGACCTGTGAATCGCCAAGCCGCCCCTGAAATCAGGGTGGGTAGGAATGTCCCACTCCTGGACCACCGAGAAAGGAATCTTTAGTATTTTTATAACAGCATTCTGATTGTTTTTAGCAGCAGTAGATTTAGTTAGGGTTAATCTGCTGTTTTAGGAGTGGATCTTGCTGCTCTCTGTCATCCACTCCAATGGTGGCCTGAAGCATTCAATGCCAGGTCTATTAACAACAAAACGACAACCCTTCAGGATTTTGTACAGGAACAACGTGTTGACCTGGCATGTGTGACTGAGACCTGGGCGCGGGAGGGAGAGACGGTAGCTCTCGCCCAGCTTGCCCCACCTGGGGTTTCGGTCCTCCACCAGTCACTGACTAGGGGGCGGGGGGAGGAGTGGCTATCTTCATTCGGGAGGCTTACTCCTTCAGGGCACTTCCATCGGCAGAGATCGTGGGCGTTGAATGTGTCGGTTTGATGCTGGAGGCTGATGAGAGTTTGGCAATCTGGTTGGTGTACCGACTGCCTAACGCACTGTCATCCCTGCTGGAGGCCGTATCAGGCTGGGCGCTGGAGCACCCTAGGCTGATTGTCCTGGGTGACTTCAACGTTCATGCTGAGGATGCAGCCTCTAGCCGGGCTACGGACTTGGTGTCGACCATGGCGACACTGGGACTCTCTCAACTTGTTTCGGCGGGATCCAAGCCCCCCTGGCGGCTCGTTGGATGAGCTGGTGGAGGACTGGCATGTCTGGCTCTCCTCGGCCATCGACAAGATCGCTCCCAGACGCCCTCTGCGCACTCGTGTTAGGCGAGCGCCTTGGTATACCCAAGAGCTGCACGAGCTAAAGCAAGAACTGAGACGGCTAGAGAGACGGTGGTGCCGAGCTCACGATGAGGCATCTAGAGCATCTTATAGGACGTTTATGAAAGCCTATGAGATGACAGTCAAAGCCGCAAAGAGAGATTTCTATGCGGCCATGATTGCATCTGCTAGCTCACACCCGGTCCAATTATTTAGCACAATTCGGTCTTTGACAGCTCTGCCACAGGGAAGGCAAAATGTTAGGGAATTGGATATTGGCTGTGAGGCATTTGCAAGCTATTTTGCAGATAAAGTCTCAGTGCTCTGCCGCGATCTCTCCGCCACGATTGAAACACTGAGCGAACTTGAGGCCCCTTGCATGTCTTTGGTTCAGAGTGTTTTGACCAACTCAGTCTGGAGGAAGTTGACAGATTGCTCGTATCTGTGCGTCCAACCACATGCAACTTTGATCTGTGCCCCTCTTGGCTCATTAAAGCCGGCCACGAGGGGTTTCGGGGTGCCCTGCGGGAGATTATCAACATGTCCCTCTCAAACGGACAATTCCCTGGGGCACTCAAGGAAGCGATGGCCCGCCCCCTATTGAAAAAGCAATCTTTGGACCCGGCCGAATTGGCCAACTATCAGCATGTAGATGTCCAATTTGCCCTATTTGAGCAAACTCATCGAGAGGGCGGTGGCATTACAGCTACAGAGCTTTCTGGAGGATGCTTCTGTCCTCGATCCCTACCAGTCTGGCTTTCGCCCGGGTCATGGGACGGAGACGGTGCTGGTCGCCCTGACTGACGATCTCCGTAGGCATCTGGATCGGGGTGGTGTGGCAGCGCTGGTGTTGTTAGATCTGTCGGCTGCATTCGACACGGTCGACCACCAGTTGCTGGCCCACCGCCTCACCGACACGGGGATTCAGGGGTTTGCCCTTCAATGGTTTGCCTCTTTTCTCCAACGTCGGGGACAAAGGGTGGTGATAGGGGACCAGCGGTCCCAGAGACATCCCCTTGAGGGCTGTGCTGTCCCCGATGTTGTTTAACATCTACATGCGCCCCCTTGCCCAGATTGCCTGGAGTTGTGGGCTTGGGTGTCATCAATATGCCGATGACACCCAGCTCTATCTGATGCTGGGCGGCCGGTCGGACTCTGCCCCGGATGACCTTCATCGGGCGTTACAGGCTGTGGCTGGGTGGCTCAGACTGAGCCGGTTGAAACTAAACCCAGCAAAGACGGAGGTCCTGGGCCTGAGTTGGATCAGTTCAGGGTTGGGGTCTCCCGACCTTCAATGGGGTGCCTCTGGTGCCAGCGTCAGAGGTTAGGAGTTTAGGTGTGCACCTGGACTCCTCTTTAACGATGGAGGCCCAGGTGGCAGCCACTGCCAAGTCGGCCTTTTATCATCTTCGGCTGGCTCGGCAGTTGGTCCCCTTCCTTAGCCAAGATGACCTGGCCACTGTGATCCATGCGACGGTTACCTCGAGGCTAGACTACTGTAACGCTCTCTACATGGGGCTGCCTTTGTTGCAAATCCGGAAGCTGCAGCTAGTGCAGAATGCTGCAGCCAGACTGTTGATGGGTCTCTCTAGGAGGGACCACATTCAGCCTGTGCTGAAAGCGCTGCATTGGCTGCCAATAGCGTACCGGATTCGCTTCAAAGTGCTGGTTCTTACCTTTAAAGCCCTTTATGGCCAGGTTCCAGCCTACCTGAGGGACCGCCTTTCCCCATATGTTCCCCCAAGGGCACTACGGTCAGGGAGTTGTCATCTCCTGGAAATTCCAGGCCCCAGGGACATTACATTTGCAGTGACCAGAGCCAGGGCATTTTCGGTGGCGGCTCCTACCTGGTGGAAGGAGCTCCCGGAAGAGATCCGGGCCCTGCGGGATCTTTCTCAGTTCCACAGGGCCTGCAAGATGGAGCTCTTCTTACCAGGCTTTTGAGTAGGAGCCGCCACCAGCACCACCACTCCATCATTGCTATCTATGCACCATCGCACCACCACCACCACCACCACCACCACCTGGTTCCTTTGGGGTGCGAGGTGACCCTGGCAGGAGGAGGGATGACAGACCATGGGAATGTTACCGTTGGGATTAAGATCTACCCCATCTTGTGACAAATGGAGCACTGATATTTTCTGGGCACTTTGTGCCTCCTGTTAGCCGCCCTGAGCCTTCGGGGTAGGGCGGGATATAAATTTAAAGATAAATAAAATAAAAAGTAAGCGAACAAATCTTCCATTCTCCAGTGGTCCTAAGGGTCCTAATTCCTCACATTTGGGACATAAAAAAGCAGTTGCCCCAAGGGAGGGTCACTCGGCTTCCCGATCACAAAACACTTGGTGGGCACCAAGAAAGATGTCAGCAGATGCAGCACAATGTGCACCACAATGGGGAACCCTGCAATAGATACATGAGGAAAAACTTCTGCAGCAGAATATTTAAAAATGGGGCAGTAAACAAAAGACCCAAGTGACCTGCTAGCAGTCCTGTCACTGCCACTGCTGCAGATATAAAAAGATTTGGAGACGTACAGAAGAAAACAACATGTTTAAACCAGTGTTCTCTCTAAGCTGACTTAGTGTGAACTAGCTCACAGTTTTTTAGCCTCCGGCTCACACTTTTTTGTCTCCGCTCAGGAAAGATGGGGCTCCAGAGCAAACTAATTTCTGCAGTAGCCAGATCGCTCACTCACAGCTTTAATGAAAGTAGCTCACAAAGTAGAATTTTTGCTCACAGGACTCCACAGATTAGAGTGAGCATTGTTTTAAACCTATTAGGCCAATTTGTAATAAATCGTCCCAAACAATCAACCACGGAATTCTACCACACATCAAGTCGAGTGATAATTAGGGCATTTTACCTTTTGATGGAGTTTTATGTTATTAAGTTTCGTTTTGCAAGGTGCTTCAGACAGATTAACTGGAGAGGTAGCATACAGTTTTTCTAAATAAATAAGATAACTTAAGGTTGTAGCCATCATTCAGCGCATATCTTACCCAAAGAGTGAAGCACTTTTCCAGGAAGAAAATAAAATGTTGCTGAAGATGCCAAAATACTTCCAGATCCACCATTCTGCTTCAGCTTCACAGATAAGAGCAGGAAAATCCAAACTAATAATCTCTCAAAATGTATGATGGAATTCTGAAGAGGATTGCTTTGAACAATTTATTAATAATTGGCCTATTTTCACAAACATTTGCAAAATTATGACAGAATAGATGGACAAGTGCCCAGAAACCCAGAATAAGCCTTGGACAAACTCCGGAAGACAATCGCTACATTGGAGGCGCTGCTGAGGTCTGGGAGATATCTGAAAAGACACGGACTGTGCAGTCCTCAGCAGAGACATACCCTCTAAGCCCACGAGATTCAATGGTTTGAAAAGGTGTAACTGTGCTGTTGAGGACTGCAGTGTGAACCACCTACCGGCAGAGTTAACCTGCAGGTAACAAAGTAGCAAATGGGTCGCGCAGGAGCCTCCACTTCCTTTTCTCCCTTAAGAGTCTCCCTTCCCCTTCCGCGATATATAAGGACAGAAGAAGAAGCGGCCGTGACGACATGGGAATCTGACACGGTCACAGAGTTGTACCAGCCATTATTAAAGTGCAGGATTGGAGGAAAAGCATTTAAAGAGTGTAGTGTATCGAGCCCTGACAGGGCCGGGCATGCCCGGACTTGCCCAGGCACAAACACCTCAAGCTTCATGCCAAAAGACAATGGGCCAGTAGGATCCTAGCCAGGCCCAATGAAAGGGCTAGGTCCCAGGCCGTGAGGCCAATAGGTCTCTCGGTCACTGTAAATAGCCTATCGGGAGTGGGGGGGTGTTTGGTGGTGGGTTTCAGTAGGAATATAAGCCGGCCTGCGAGCCGGCCTAGGTGTCTTTGTTCCTGACCAATAAAAGTATGCTTAGCTGGATTCACTCTCCGTCTGCGTACCTTTCAAAGAGAATCTGAGGAGCGGACTGCTAAAAACATTAAGATGAACAGTAAACGTTTCTTCAAATATAACAGGAATCCAGCCAGGCTAGTGGTTGGGCCACTGGATGACAAAGTGATGAAAAGATTGCTTAAGGGAGGTGGCAGATTGTTTTCACCATGGAAAGAGACGGGGTGGACAAACCCCGTCCTGGAGCCTCTGACTTGGGAAGGGCACCTGAACGACTGAGTCAAAGGGAGGTGACAAGAGATTGAGTTCTACAACTACCAAACTAGACGTCTCAAGGTCCAGGTGACACACATCCAGGGATTCTTACAAAACTTAAAATGTGAAACTGTTGATTTGTTAACCAGTAACATGTTGCTATAATCACCCTCCATGTTGGAAAATAAGTAAATGTTACTGTTTTTCAAAAAGCAGTCTAGAAGAGACTCAGGAAATTACAGGCCACTTAATCTGTTCTGGGTAAATTAGTAGAAACTGTAGAAATCCAAGCCACTGACCGTGGACCATCCTGTTTGGCTCCCAAGACTTGATGAGTTCAGATCAAACTGGGCTATTTGGGCAGCTAGAAGCAAAAAATATGAACTATAAATACCTGTTGAAAGGGTCCGAAATGGCTGAGGCTGAGAGGAAAAGAGATCTTGGGGTTGTGGTGGATAGTTCTGATGAAAATGTTGCCTTGGTGGTTGGCATTGATGAAAAAGGCAAACTCCATGTTGGGGATCTTTAGGAAAGAAAGAGATTGAAAATGTTGCAATGCCCTTGTATATGTGGTCTCTTTTGACACTGTGTACAGTTCTGGTCACTGTATCTCAAAATGGATATTGCAGAGGTGGAAAAATGACGGAAAAGAGAAACGAAGGTGACTGGAGCATCTTTCTTATAGTCTGGCACTTTTCAGTTTAGGGGGAAAAAAGGCAACTAACAGGGGAGACGGTAGTCGTTTATAAATTTATGCATGGGGTAGAAAAAGTGGATAAAAAGAACTTTTTCTCCCTGTTCTATAATTTTAGAACTTTGGGGCAACCAATGAAGTTGATAGATTCAGAATAGACAAAAAAAACCCCCAAACTGTTTTATTCAATGAGTAATTAAATTAAGAAATTCACTGCCAGTGGATATAATGAGCACTGATGGTTGTAAGAGGAAATTGGGCAGATTGATGCAGAAGTCCATCAACAGCTAACAGCCACAGTGGTCAATGGAAACCTCCACACTGTGGAAGTCGTAGTCTCCGATACCCACTGCTAGGGAATAGTGTTGCCAATTCCTGCTTGGGAAACCGCTGGAGATTTGGAGCTGCAGCCTGGGAATGGCGGTGTTTGGGGGTTGTGGAGGGACCTCAGTGTAGTATAATGCCATAAAGTATACCCACCAAAGCAGCCACTTTCTCCAGAGGAACTGATCTCTGGACATAATCTGTAATTCTGAGAGATCTCCGGCCTCTATCTGGAGGTTGGTAACCCTAGCTAGGAAGCAACATGGAGGGAAGAGGCCTCGTCTGCTTTGCCTTCCAGAGCAACCGGTTGGCTGCTAAGTGGAGCAGGGATGCTGGACTAGACGGGCAGAAGGCACTTCTTCTTAGGTTCTGTAATAGCAGACACTTGCCAATGAGGTTCTGGACAAAATCACTCCCCAGGACAAGTGGAAGTGGCTGGCCAGGCCCCTGGAAACATCACTCACTTCAGCTGCTAAAATAGCTGTGAACAGCAGAAGCTTCCTCTACAGCCATGCAAAGAATATCCTCTTCGGTATTATTCAACCGAATCTCAGAAATCATTTGGGAAGTGGGAAAAGTCTGTGTTTCTGCTACAATACAATGGGGATTGGATGGAACCTACTTCGACAGCCTTTAGGACTTTGATGAGTAATTTGTTAGTTAACTAAGTCCTGAAAATAAAATGTCTAGCCTTGGTAACCTGGAAGGACTGCTGAATATGAGACGTCTGTCGCTGGTTCTTCCCTTTGCACAAGATCAGTGGCTTTCAGTGAGCCCCGGTGCAAAACAGAAATGCCAGAGGCAGAGGAAGGGAGTTGAGGCTGGAGCAAAGTGCCCACAAGAACACGGTCAGAGGAGCCATGTATACTTTTGTGTGTGTGTGTGTGCAATCTACTTTTAGTTAACATTCCTTAAGTATATGCATTATTTTCTAAAATCAGGGGAGATCAAGTTATCTATTGCTGTGCAAAATTTAATCTCCTAAGTGTTGTAAAATACTCTGCTTAGTTATAAATTAACATGTTTAAAATATTAGATTTGAACACTAGAAATGTTACAAATATTAATGGAAAAGTTGATTTAAATCAGTCTTTTCCTTGTTGAATTTAATAGTAATTCGAATCAATGATTGAAAATTACTCAGTCTACCCTCTTTGCACTCAATGTTTGTACTCTTTACGATGCTTATTTCTGACTTTGTTCCCAAGAACTTCTAAGGAAGAACAAGGTCTCAAGGAAAGCAAAATTAGAATTGCAAAACTGTAGCACTTGCAGATATTTGGGGCAGTGTGACAAAGGGCTTGTAATTTCTCTCCCTCCACTTCCCTGTGCATGTTTCTTCTCAAGAGGGTAACATTCTCAGGCTTCAATACTTCCAAATTAATTGGTTAAGAAATTTCCCCTCCACAGTGCCTTTTTCTTCTTCAGTTTAGACTTAAACTCTAGGCCTTAGCTGTACCCCATAATGAGACAGCATGGAGACAAAAAAAATAAAAATAAAAGACAAGCCAATAGGAAGAGGGGTTTTTTTTGGGGGGGGGAAGCAGGGTCTATGAGTAAGGAAAGAATCCCATACTTATGCCATGTCCCACCACAGGGAAGCCATTAAAAATCCACCAAAGAGAATAGGAAAAAAGCTTTTGCAGGGAGAGTGAAAATCCTCTGGCTGCCCCCCCCCCCAAATTCTCTCAAGGACCTTCTTTGACTAAGTGGATGCCACTTCAGGAGCTAGAAGCTTTCTCTTCTCTTAGACAAAAGTGCCTTTCCTTTCTGGGAATGGTATGTGAACACTGCAGTGCCATTTTGGATGCTAAGTATTCGGAGGAAGAGCACTACTGGCAAGAAGCAACCCAACAATGAGCTAATTGGGTGTCTCAGAGACATACATGCGCTTGCTCACTAGTTGGCATTGACTCTATGATCAGCAGAAGTCAATAAAATAAGGAAGTTGTGTACACTATAAGGAATTACATGGTAAAATCCTGGCCTCTTCCACTTCAGAAAGCAGGTATTTCCCCCCAGGTAAAAACCTTCCTGCGGTCCCAGCCACCAAGAGCAAAGTAATGCACGGCAGCCCGATCACATGTCCCGTGGAGGTCCCGTGGGTATGCCGTTAGGTGCCAATCACACGGCTATCCTGCAGTGCGGCAAACAAGCGGCATGGCGTGATCACACTGGCAATCGCTAGGCGCCACTTCTGTGGCATGTTTGTGTCCCCCTCCCCCAAGACAGTGTGCGCATGTGCCGGTGGGTGTTTGTGCGCATCCTGTGGAGACATAAAAAAAACAAACATCCAGTTTGCGACGGGACATGGGTGGGCACCGGATGGCACGGGATTCCAGTGGATCAGACGCCCGCCCTTGCCCCGCATTTTCCGGAAACTAGCACATCGTATGTACTAGTTTTTTACTCCATATCTTCGGCAAGAAGTCACGTGTTAGTCACGGGTGCACTATGCTTCCCAGATGTTGCGGTGTGATCGCGCCTGGAAAATCCACCTATCATCCATATCTTTAGCGCAGCAAATGTTCCGTGTGAACGGGGCCTGCATTTAGCAAACTGGCATCTCATAAATGTAAGGTTTTATTGTCTAGGTAATGTTCTAGGTAATAACATGCTGGGAAGTATTTTAATTGAAGGGACATTTGCAAATTGAACTGCTCACCTGTCCTCCCTTCCCCAAAAATTGGGGGTTAGGGTTAAAACGGCTGAAGAGGCACAATGCACAGGCCAGTTTAGATTCCATACCCTCTCAGCACAGAAAAAAAGAAAGCCCAAGGGCTGAAAAGCTGTAACAAGCTGTACAAGGAGGACCATGGATGTACCTTCTGTCATGTCAGTCATTGTGACAGGTGCCCCATCCCCCACTCGGCGGAAATCCCACCTGTCAGGGTCAACAGCAAGCAGGTGCAAACACACTCTCCTGAAAATATGTTTTATTGGAATACTGGTCTGTTGCCAAGTGGTACAGGTACATTGTCAGGAATAACGAAGAGTGCAAGGGGCTCCATACATATACTCTGATGCTGCATCTAGCTAAGCAAATGAAATCCAAGTGCGCGCGTGGGAATTCTCCAGGCGGGATATTAAATCATGAACGGGAGACTCACCCCAATCCCTTGAGAGTAGAAATATTCACACCCGTAGTGGAATTCAAGCCTTCCCTTCCCTTCAAGGTTATACTGATAGCGCTGTCTTGCTGAGCCAGTTCGCGGGGAGGGGGGGAAGAGCGCCTCCCTTATGTTACCCACGGTAGCTAAGCAAAGCAAGCATGTGCGGCTGCGCAAAAAGTTAGGGACGAAAGAAAACAAAGAAAGCATGGCAGCTAGCTGACACCACCTCCCGAAGGGTCATGCTTCAAGATGGCAGCGGGTGTCAGCCAAAGGGAGCACAATGGCCACGGGCTGGCTTTCCCCAACAGTGTAGCGTCTGGCTGGGGGTTGGGTGAGAGAAGGATATTGGGAGATATGGTAGGGGTGCGTTTTGAAGTTTTTAAAGGTATTGTATGAGAGGCAGAAACACAGCATGCAAACTGGATTTTCCCCTGTATGTGGTTGTGTTTTGTAGAAGGGAACAGTTTGAAAAACAGCAGTGGGGCTGGGGATACTTTGAAAACTGTACAGTGAGAATGCCTTTGTGCTCGCTGTGTTTAGTGCAGAGCCCCCAGGGTGTGTGAGAAGTCCCTCTCCCCAGATGCAGGTGGTTCCCCTGAGCCCCCAAGCCCACCCCCCCAGCCAGACAGCCGCCCCCTGCAAACCCCCAGAGCAAAGCAGCCAGTGCTTGCAAGCATGCTCATTTCCCCAAAATGTTCCCCTAACCCACAGGGAACAGAGTTTTGTCTGCTGCAGAGAGGCGGGTGGGCGGGGGGTGGTGAAGGAAGTGTCCCTTTTAAAGGAAAGCCCTAAAGCAAAGCAACCATTTCCCAAGACCCCCCAGAGAGCGAAAGTGTACAGGCCCTTCCGAAGCAGCTGTTTCCCTGACAGACCAGGGAGCCCCATTTTGCAAGAATTAGAGCAAAGCAGGCAGCGAGCGGAGAAACCAGCCCCATTAGCAGAGAGAGAGAGAGAGAGAGAGAGAGAGAGAGAGAGAGCGCACCAGGGAATCTCCAGCCCGTTTAAAGGGGCGGCAGATTCGGTTCAGAGTGGAGAGTCTCCCCACAGCCCCTTCAATAGCAATCAGCTTTTTACAAAAACACAGTTTAAGCCGTAACACTCAAGCTCCTTCTAACCGTTTCAGCAAAGGGCATTTAAACACTCACCAGGAAAGCAGAAAATCCACCCAGAGCCCCAGCCTCGGTTTCTAGCCTCCCATTTTAAGCCATGCAGCATGCAAACAGAGAATCCACCCCCCCACACACCCATTGTGATCCCTAAAAGCATGCCAAAAACAGAGAAACAAGAAAAGGTGATTTTTCTTCCCTTTCAAAAACAGAAAGCAGCAGGGAAATAACTTTCAGGCTCCCACCCTGTATCCAAGGGAGGTCAGCAACGTTCTGATTTCCCGACAGAGAAAGCAGCCCACCTTCAGGTGCAGGGAGGGAGGCAGGGTAGGCTTCACCCAATCCACAAGCGTCTCTGAAGGTGCAGTAAAGGCTCCGAGACCATTCATTGGTCTCTGTTGGAGGCAGGAAGTTTTGATCCCTCAGTTAACCAATCCACAAACCATCCTCCAGCTGTTGCAGCTGACTGCTGTTAAACGGCTGCCACAGGCTGAGGTTTTTTATCAGGCGCCTCGCTGCTCACTCAGGCGAGTCCCCTCCCCCTGCAGCTTCTCTGCCTGAGAAAGACTCCAGCCTCCCCCTTCTTCCCCATCTGCAGGCTACGTCATTCAGTTTGGGTGAAATGAGTTTTTGCGAGTGAGCCAGGTCTGCCAGATCCTGCCCTTCATCGTTTCTCCACCTGTGTCCAAAGCAGCACACACACCACCTTTATAAATAGGGGGGGGGGATTAATGAAATAAAATCATAAGGAAATAAAGAATGAAAATGCTGGCCCTGCAGTGCAGACTAGCACTCTAGAGTGCCCCCATCCTCCCTGAGAAGCCCTGGGTGGCAGGAGAGGTTTGGGGGCACTAGGAGGTGTTTTTGGAAATTTTACCGATGCCAATCAGGTCAGCCCGACTGACACTTTGTTTCATTTTGGGGTGGCATGTGACCCCTCCATGGTCTCATCTTGGAGGGGTGGACTTCTAGGCACTTGGGGGGCAATCAGGGGTACCCCCATGGCTAGCAGGAGGAGGAGGCTGTGCCTACAAATCCCAGAAGGCCTTGGGAAGTTTTGGTGCTGATTTTGACCAATAGGGAAGAAGAGGGCTGGGGAATAAGAGAACTGGTACAACAGGAAAAGCTGTTCTTCTTCCTGGGAGACAGAGCCAGAAGGGACTGAGGCTGCTGCGGGGAAGAGACCCTCATCCTGAGGGATGGCGGGGGGGGGGAGTGTCTTTAAAATGGGAGGGAGGGGGGGCACTATTCTGCAGCTGGCCTGATGCTGCTGCTGCTGCTGCTGAGTCTGCTGTGCCACGGAAGAGCCCAGTTCATGGAGGAATGAGTGCCGCACACAAAGTTGCCACTAATGAGGATGTACAAGATGGGCAGCTTTTTCCTGCAATGTGTGGATGAAATGTAAAAAAAGAGTGATCACTAATGTAACAAAATGCTGTTATA
This sequence comes from Gekko japonicus, assembly GCF_001447785.1. NCBI lineage: Eukaryota > Metazoa > Chordata > Lepidosauria > Squamata > Gekkonidae > Gekko > Gekko japonicus. The sequence continues at coordinate 194,374 of NW_015160253.1, forward strand.
AAAATGAAAGGTTTTGTATAAAAACAATCAAAGAGTTGATTTTGGGGAGGGCCTCCTCTCTTGGGCAGGGAGTGTCCAGCAATGTTTAAAAACACCTGTGAAGATGGTGT
>NW_015160253.1:194505-204819 GCF_001447785.1 Gekko japonicus
TGGCGGGGGGGGGGAGTGTCTTTAAAATGGGAGGGAGGGGGGGCACTATTCTGCAGCTGGCCTGATGCTGCTGCTGCTGCTGCTGAGTCTGCTGTGCCACGGAAGAGCCCAGTTCATGGAGGAATGAGTGCCGCACACAAAGTTGCCACTAATGAGGATGTACAAGATGGGCAGCTTTTTCCTGCAATGTGTGGATGAAATGTAATCACTAATGTAACAAAATGCTGTTATAAAAATGAAAGGTTTTGTATAAAAACAATCAAAGAGCTGTTGTATAAAAATAACAAATTCAGAGTCCCTTTGTGTGTGCAGAAAAATTCAAAACTGATACTAGAGGGATGACTATTCAGCCAGAGGGAGGGTGGGTGGGCGGTTGGGTGGGTGTGCTGGGGTAGGTAAGACCGGCCGGCAGGCTGGCGTGGAGCGCAAGACCACTGATCGTACAGAGAAGCACACAGACAGAAAGGGGGGGTGGGGTGAAAGAGAAGTTCTGTGGTCTTACTGCATGTTTTGGGAGTTCCTAATTTAAAAGTTTTTAAAAACATGCACAGTGGTAGCAAGAGGTTTTCGGTGTTGGCTCTCCAGATCCATTCAAAAGTAAGTTATAAAATGTTTCACAGCTTTATCCTGAATCCTTGGGATTCTTAAAAAATTAGTGTCTCTAGTTAGACCCAAGTGGGGTGAGCAGTCCCTGTTCCCAACTTTTAGTTTTGACTCGCTACAAACTACCAACATTTGTGAAGACACTTAAGTCTCTGTCCACAGCTAACTATCTTTTTGTGTTTTCATTTACTTCTAGATTCTCTTGCTCAGGACAGTTGGTGTTCTGTATTGTGTTGTGTGGATAGCCTGAATTGTAGAATGAGCCTGAGCTTCAGTCACAGGCTCCATAGACTCTCAGTATCCTGAAATCAACAGCCTGATTGGCTGCCATTGTGCAATGGACCAATCAGGGAAGACTATGACTTTTGACGGGAACAAACCCTATTGGTCCTAAGCACTCACTTATGATTGGACCTTACTGCTCTAGGGGGTGTGGTTTAGCCAGTTCCAAACTGTATATAAGTTGGGGTTGTTCCATGTGTTCTATGTTGTTGTTGTGTTCTGTTTTAATAAACTAAAATCACTAGTTAAGAAAAGAGCTACCTGATCCTGAGTTACAACAGTTGGACCCCTGTCTTGTGCAGCAGAACTTAGTTTAGCCCTGTGCGGATAAGTAGTTATAGCCACCTCTCTTTCTGACTCTCTTTTGGAGTGTAGTGACATGCAAGTGTTCGGATGCATCCTTAATCATGCACGCATAATGAGCATTATTATTGAATGCCTGGTATTATTTTGACGGCCGGATAGTGCAGATTTTCCACCCCACATAGTGGATTTATTCTGCTCAACTCACTTTGTTTCTGTTTTCACTTTATCCAGATTCATTTGAAGAGGGGAGCTGACCTTTTACAGTACAAATTAAAAGATGTTCTGAGGCAAAGTTTGTTGATTAGCAGTCAAAGAACTGATGTCTAGAATAGGTTTAGATGTAAAAAGTTTAGATATTGTCTCTGCTCATTCGTTTGACCTGATTATTTGCAAATTTGGATTTCTATTGTTTAGGTCAGGTTTTATTGTGTGAAATGTGGTCTGCGTGCTTAGTGCCAGGCCCTGTATTCAAATATTGGCTTCCTGTTGACTTCTGTGCTTGGTGGGAGAGGGATGCCTGCTGAAAAAAAATGCTGAACTCAGCAGAATTTCACCTTTGAAATATTTTTGATCATGTCAAGAAAACAGTATTGTATGTGCAAGATTACATATTAAAACTTTCCCATAGCTTCCCTGCCTGACGTATGTTGCCTCCCTGTCTGAAGCTTGCCCCATTCTTTACATTCTTTAAATACAACATTTGCAAGGTGTCTCTGAGTGTGTTCCTGCTTAACTCTGTGATTGTTGACAGAAACTGGCAAAGGCTAGAGATCAATCCGCACACATTCTCACAGCATCTCATGACAGCGATAGGCTCCACCAGTGTTCCCTCTAAGCTGAGTTAGTGTGAGCTAGCTCACAGTTTTTTAGCCTCCCGCTCACACATTTTTTCTCTTAGTTCAGGAAGGAGGGCTCCAGAGCAGACCAATTTATGCAGTAGCCAAATTGCTCAGTCACAACTTTAATGCCAGTAAGTTCACAAAGTAGAATTTTTGCTCACAAGAATCCACAGCTTAGAGGAAGCATTGGCCCCCACCACCATTTTTTCCCTACCAAATCTGCCAAATTCTAGTTGTTAAACGTTTCTTGGTCCCTCATGCCTGTCAAGAACATTTTGCTAGGGGTTTGTTAATAGGGGTTAATAGGGGGTTTGCATTGGGGAGAGCACCACCCCTTGGGGCACGCCGCAAACCAGCGGGTGCCTTCGGGACAGCTGTCCCCCCTGTGCCACCCTTTGTCCCTGACCCTGAAGGAAAGAGGAAAGCCATTGCAAGGCCAGCCCCTGGATCCCCATGTCGGCGAGGCGGTGGATCAGTAGCTGATGGTCAACCATGTTGAATTCTGATGGCAGGTCTAACAATAACAGCACTGCCGGACTGCCCCAATCCAGATGCCTTTGGAGGTCGTCCGTGAGGGCGACCAGTACTGTCTCCATCCCATGGCCTGGGTGGAAGCCGGACTGGAAGGGATCTAGCATGGAAGTGTAACCAAAGAGATCGTACATAACTCACATGGTTCTGCAGTAGAAAAGTTGAGACAGAATCAAAGGGTGGGGCTAGGATTGGAGGAAAACAATCAGACCGGAAAAGACAGGCTCAAGAGGTTCAGGGCATCAGAAAAGAAAAATAAAAAATAAAGAAAATTCACAGTACCCAGCTGTGTTTAACTGAGAGCCCTTCAAGGATGTCCACAATACAGTTAATTTTCTGCTGTAATCCTGCTAGCCTACATTCCCTAACAGGCCCTCCTTCCTCAGCCTGCCCTGGAAAAGGAAGTGCTCTTCCATTGGGAAGGAGGGCTGCTAATTCTGAATGGAGCTATGCCTACATCCCCCCCCCCAACTTAGTGCAATGCTGGAGATTCTTGCTGCAGAGTATCCGTGTTTAATTCCCAGAAGGGCTGCTTTCAGTCAGGAGATTCCAGGGCTGTTCCAGAGGGTTGGCAACCTAAGGGTGAGCCTGGTTAAAAAAGAGAGAGGTGAATACCTGGACAGAGAGAAGGAGAAGAAGAACGAAGAAGGTACAGCCTGGGAGGCTCCACTGGGATCCCAGAGCGGAAGCAGAAAGAGAGCACTGAGAGAAAAGTAGCACGTGGCAGGTAACTTCTTCGGAGCCTTTTCCACAGACATTGCTGGAAAAACTAGAGAGGTGCTGTTGGGCATCTTACAATGCCAGGGTTGGCAATCTGGCACAAGCCACACAATTTGGCAATATTTGCAAAGATCACTGCAATCTCACAAAGTAATCTTTGCAAATATTGCCGGAATCTTCCCAGTATTTCCATTTCCATTGCAGGACAGAGCCTAGAAGTGAAGACAAGCCTGAAAAGAGGAAAGAGAAACAGATTTGTCTCATGAAATATGCTCCATGGGATGACCACACAACTTCCAGGACACAGTATGAAAACTGTCTTCCTCATGGGCCTAAGAAAGCCTCACGTGCAGCACACTGAGAACAAAGTAAAGAGCCAGCTCAGGAAGACGGGCTTTGCGAGGGGGACTCTCTACGTGGGGTTACTTGCTGGCCTCACAACCTCTTCTGAATGTCACAGCACACAACAGGAATAATTTAATCATATACATCAGTGGTGCAAAACCACTAACATTTCTGGAGTTATAACCAAATTACTAGATTTAGACACGAGGATAATATATGCCACATATTGAAGGCTGGTTCCTAACCTTATGGAGGATTTAAACACAAAATAAAAGGAATTCTAGTTATTTCCCGTTTGAAGATGAAGAAATGAAAAAGTGACACATGAGCCTTTGGTGTGGAATTTCACATAATTACATTCATTTTCTATGATGTGAGTAATATGCTACTTGAAACTGAATATCTTTGCCTAGTAATTCACCAACAAGACAAAGGGGTAAATGCTCAAGCAAAAAGCTAAGCAGGAATCACACACCAGGTATTTGTTTCAAGTGCATTCATTCAAAGTACCAGAGAGGGCAATGGAATCAATTCCAGACCTCTGACGTGTGAACTCCCCCCTCACTGTAACCCGGATGCCGATTACTGGCACCCCCGTTCAATGCTCGGAGGGTAGCCATAATGTAAAATGTGATTCTACACCCAAGTTCTGGCCATTGAGTGCAGCTCTGGCAGAGCTAAGCAGATACCTACAGAGAATTTATAACCCACACCCCAACAGAGGACTTGTTTATATTACATGGAAGTATGGGGGGGGGGGATTGGCAACCGGTAAAATTCTGAAGGGGGAAAGGGGGGGGGGGATTGAAATATATGCAATACTGTCTTTCCTAGCACACCTATACCAGTTTGGTGTAGTGGGTAGGAGTGCGGACTTTAATCTGGGAAAGCCGGGTTTGATTCCTCACTCCTCCACATGCAGGTAGTGGTGTGGCCTTGGATCAGTCACAAGTTCTCTCAGAGCTGTTCTCTCAAGAACAGTTCTCGAAAGAGCTCTCTCAGCCCCGCCTACCTCACAGGGTCTCTGTCGTGGGGGGAGGGAGGGAAAGGAGATGGTCAGCCCCTCTGAGTCTCCTTCAGGTAGTGAAGGGCCGTGGGGTATGAATCCAATTTCTTCTCTCTTCTTCATTTTCTATTTTGCTGCTTTCACAACTTAAAATACTAAGCTAATACGTGAAATTGTATTCATTTGCATATTTATGGAATTTGAACATATAAATTCCCTGGTTTTGTACAACAACCCTAAAACCTTATCTTAAAAAGCATTTCATTCAAAAAAACAAACAAACATGAGTTTTCTTTAGTTTTGAAAACTGGGGGAAATCCTCAAAAATGTAAAAACAAACAAACAGAAAAATACTCCCATGTCCTCAACATTTTCTGTTTTTTCTTTCCTTTTCCGGGCCTTCAGATCACTCTCAAAAGGTCACCACCACGAGATGAACAGAAACCCAGACGGAAGGAGCCAGAGCCAGAAGAAAACCCACAGGCTGCCCCTGAAGCCCTAAAGAGCGGGGCTGACCCAGACCACCAGACTGGAGCCGGGGGGAACCTGGGCCAGGGAAGGGGAAGGCAGGCAGCGGCCCCCGAGGCCCCTTCCCTGGGCTGCTCACAGTCCCTCGCAGCTCCTGAGGCCCATCACGTGGGGGGGGGGGCGGCAGCAGCGGCAGAGCACCTGACCCAAGGGCCAGCGCCTCCTGACACTCCGCGAGAACCCAGGCTGGGAAGTGGGGGTTGGGGCCGCTCAAGGAAGCCCATCGGTGGCAGGTCCACAAAGCACTGAAGGAGGGAATTCTCCAGAGAGTGACTCTGCCACCAAATGCAGGCTCCCGGGAGGGTCTGACACCCCCACAGCAGACGGGCCCCTCGGTGGTTATTTGCTCTGGTGACTTCTGCTTCCCTGTACTGAGGCGGAGCCGTGGCAGCAGGGAGTCTGACGGGAGGGCCCCACCGAGGCTCCCTCTACGCTGTGGAGAGCCCTCTTGTGAGCAGAAGTCCTACTTGGTGAGCTCCTGGCATTAAAGCTGTGAGCCATGAGCGATTGGGCTCCTGCAGAAATGAGTTTGCTCTGGAGCCCCATCCCCTTCCTGAGCTAAGACAAAAATGTGTGAGGCGGAGGCTAAAAAACTGTGAGCTGGCTCATACAAACTCAGCTTAGAGGGAACACTGGGACTCCCAACCTCTTCTCAGGAAAATGGCCTCGTCCTGCCCACGCACCCCAACCAAGGACCCACAAGAAGAGGCCTGGTGGCACGTGGCGCCACAGGTGGAGAGTGTGGGGTGGGTGGGGGGCGGCTGGTGGTGGTGGGTGCTGCAGACCTGCTGCAGGAGCAGTAGAAACACTGACCCTTGACTGCAGGACACCTTTAACCCCTCCCTCGGCCATCTCAGTTTTTTACCACTTACCTGGACAGGCGTTCACTTCTTGCTTTAGAATGTTAGCTTCTTGAGGACTGCATACCCTCTCAGCCCTCTTGAATCTGTGTAATGGCAGGGCCTGAGGACAGGAGAGCCTGCCCTGAGCAGAGACGGGTTGTGCCGGGCTCCTGGCCCTTCTTTCACCCCAGGCAGCCTCAAGCTTCAGGAGCCAGGGACAACGGCTGAAAGACCAGCTGAGCACAGGGATTCTTTGGGGGCAAATCTGGTTCTTCTCCTCTAGGCTGTTTGGTGTCCTGGTTAAGTGTGCGGACTCTAATCTGGGAGAACCTTCTGGGTTTGATTCCCCACTCCTCCTCCACTTGCACCTGGCTGGATGACCTTGGGCAAGCTGTAGTTCTGGCACAGCTGTCCTTGAAAAAGAGCAGTGTCTGTCAAGAGCTCTCTCAGCCCCACCTCCCTCACAGGGTGTCTGTTGTGGGGAGGGGAAGGGAAAGGAGCTTGTAAGCCGCTCTGAGACTCCAAGTGAAGGGCCATGGGGTATAAATCCAATCTCTTCTCTTCTCTTCTTCTTCTCTGTAAAAGGCATGCAGCCTGAAGAGGCTTCTCTGCACCGGCAGATAACATGGAGGCACACTCAGCTTAGAGGTGAACACCACCACCCCCAATACGTATTCTCTGTATATTGCTTTTGTGTTTAAGGTATCTGCTGATATTTGATCGTAATAAATCAAACTGAATTGAATTGCTTTTGTATTCAGGGCAGAGGGCAGGCAATCAGACTACTCCAACCACTCCGAGAACGGCTTTACCTGTATCAAATATACAGATAGTCCACCTTAAGCCCTTTTGCTGCAGTTAGAACCCTGTATTATAGGTTTGTTGCACCAGGAGTTCAACAGTTAAACATTAACCAAAAAAAATTGTTCTCTTGAAGCTCTGACCTTGAACTTGCCTCTAGCTAAAGCTGCCTGGTTGTGTCTGGAGCTTTAATCAGCTTAGGAGAACATTTATGGCACTTTAAAGAATAAACTACCCGCCACTCACCCACCCTATTTCTGCTACTTCTAGCCTTGGGAAAGGAAGGGATGCCGCTGCAGCCGGAAAGCTCTCAGGAGGCCATCATCTCACAGAACCCTCACCCGCTCTCCTCTACAGGCAACTGCCACGGAAAAGGACAAGTTGATTGTCACGCTGGGTTTTCCTTACCAGTGTGCCCAAGAAGCACATCACTGTTGTTTTACTTAGCATGCCACAAGCTCACAAGCCGTAGTTCTGACAAGAGCTGTCCTTGAAAAAGAGCCGCTTCTGTCAAGAGCTCTCTCAGCCCCACCCGCCTCACAGGGTGTTGTCTGTTGTGGGGAGGGGGAGGGATAGGAGATTATAAACCGCTCTGAGACACCTTTGGGTAGTGAAGGGTCATGGGGTATAAATCCAATCTCTTCTTCTTCTTCTTCTTCTTCTTCTTCAATACACCAACTGGATGCCTGGTGTCCATGAAACACCACAACACACCTTGCTTGGCCTCCCCATGCTGGGGGGGGGGGTCTGCAGACCAAGGATATGCCAGCCATTCAAGCTTGCAGCTATTACAACACAGTGGTGTGTATTAGAATACACGAAGACCAGAGGCCAACACTTCGGGGCGGCACCTTTTCCCTCGGGCAGTCCAGTGATCCACAGGCTTGGTTTGGGCCTCGTACTATTCTGAGGTCCTTTTTCTCTCGCTCCATTTTTATTTTTGTCTTGGCTATGGATTGTGGAATTGCCTGCCTGTGGATAGCAACCTGACAGGCTTTTTAGATTTTCCGTGTTCTCACCTCGAAAGACTGTTTTGACTGAGCTTGGAAATTATGCCAAGCAGATTCCTTTCTGCTACCTGCCCAAAACCCCCCCACATTTAACTCCAAGTGGAGAGGTGGTCCGGTTCATGACGCTCCTCTCGGCCCATTGGGCCGGAATTGCCTTCTTTGCTCCCTCAGCCCTCTACACGGAGGCTCATGGCTGAAGCGGAACGGAGAGCAGGCCTCTCCCAAGCCCCTGCTTTGCTCCAGCCCGCCATGGATCTAACGTGCTGTCCTGCAAGCCAGGGTGGATGGCAATCGGCCCCAGGGACTGCTCAAGCGGAGGCAAGGCTCAGGACTCCATTTCCAGGCCCAGCCGCTTCTGCAAAGTCTTTTTTCACTTGGGAACGGCACTGCCTTGTCACAGGCAGAAAGACAATCCTCAGCCGGACGGAGCCCCCTTTGGACGATGCTGAAATGGCCAGACATGCTTGGCTACAGAACAGTGTCTGGGCTAATCCATGGTCAACGGTAAAAACATTATATACAATCTGGCAATTGCTGGCTCTTTTTAATTGCAGCACCGTTTATTTGCACAGAGGGCTGGGGAAAACATGTACATTAAAACCCCAGTTACAATGGGTTTTGAAAAACATCAAAAGAGACCTGCTCAATTGCTTTGTTTCATTCACAATAAGGGAAAGCAAATAACTTCTTAGCAAATACAAATTAAATATTTGCCCTCAAAGCTGCAGAAAGGGTGAGGGTTCTTTCACCTGTTGCACTGGCAATTTGAACCTCTCATCAAATCTATGTGAAATCTCGAATCACTGCCTTCGCTTCCTTTGCTTAAAAGAATGTCTTCTAACGACTGAAGTTGCCATCTTAAAATCAACCCTATTTTCAAAACCTAAAGGGCAAACTTGTAAAGGGAAAGGGATTGAACGAGCCCCCCCCCACCCCCAATCACTGAAGGGCTATAATGTCTCAACCCTGTGGGCTGGATTTGTCCTGGGAACCGCCACACCTCCCTCCGGCACAAGGGCGCCTTCCCTCCTGGTGTAGGGGGAGAGACCTCCTTCTGCCAACGAGGGAGGCCCTTGCAGCAGGAGAAGGCAGCGCCCCGTGCGTGCTCTTGGTTTCACTGTCCTGCAAGTTGGAGTGCCCGAAATGCTTCCTTCTCAGGACCGAATCATTTTCTACAATTGTGCTGAGCGTGAGCTTGCAGATGCAATCATGGCTGCGTAGAACTCCCTCTTCGCAGCCTTGACTGCCATCTCGTAGGATCTCATAAACGTCCTATAAGATGCTCTTGTTGCTTCAAATATATAAGATAAATAAATACACTGGAAGCCATTTCAGTTGGAGATGGAACTTACTTACCACCTGTGGCAAGCAAGGTGTTACCACCACTAAAATTAAATGACCACTATATTCTACTGCCTTCATTATTAACTCCTTTTAAGAGAGAACGGCTGTAGTCAGTGACTTAGACCAGTCGTTTCCAAGGTTTTTTTATATGATGACCCAGAAGTCCAAATTTACTTGATATGGTGATGCGCATGGTGACACCTACAGAGCATGCACAAATCAGTGAAACCACAAAAGCCGAAGGCTCATTTTCACAGGCTTCATGGTCCACTTTTGAGTTGAGACCCACAGCTTGGGAAATGCTGGCTTAACCATGCCCAGTCCACTTCCTACCCAGCTCACCCTACTCCAGTGACCCTTCCTACCCAGCTCAGCTGTTTCAAGCATGCAACACCGAAAGCAGAGTCGACAAAAAGTGGCCACACAAAGTTCCCTCTAAGCTGAGTTAGTGTGGACTAGCTCACAGTTTTTTTAGCCTCGGGCTCACACATTTTTGTCTTAGCTCAGGAAGGATGGCTCCAGAGCAAACTCATTTATGCAGTAGTAGCCAAATCGCTCGCTCACAGGTTTCATGCCAGGAGCTCACAAAGTAGAATCTTTGCTCACAGGGGTCCACAGCTTGGAGGGAGCACTGAAACACCACAATGGGCAAGTCGCACAGGACACCTCCCAGTAAATATGGGTGGGTTGTTTTAAAGGGGCATCCATCCACACTAAATCTTTGGAAGCACATTGCAATAAAGCCCCTACAACCGTATACAGAAATACTGAGCTTCCATACCAGTTGCCACAACTAGCCCCACCACACAACCAGTATCAAGACTCCTAAGTGGACCAACAGACAGGCATACACTCATTTGAGAAACTGAGTATTACATTACAACACCTCTGGAACATTACAGATCAGTAGAGGCAGCACTGCACAGTGGTCAGAGTTGCAGATTGATGTGGGGAGACCCAGGTTTGTATTCTCACTCTGCTGGCTGAGTGACCCCGGGCCAAATCTCCCCTTCTATACCGAACCTACCCCACAGGGTTGTTGTGAGGATGAAATGGAGACTCATGGGCAGGGTCCCCAGCTTCCCTGGCAGGAACACTATGTTAAGAAATCTCGCACAATTATGCAGCCATAGCAGGCAGGAGGGAAGGAGGCGAAT
>NW_015160253.1:205342-208299 GCF_001447785.1 Gekko japonicus
TGGCAGCTGAGTTAATCGTTTTATCGGTCGGCAGTACGCCGGCTGAAGCGCATGCAGAGATCGAAGGGACATATCGATCCTACTCTAAATATATCAAGCAAAACAACTTGCCGGGCGAGATTGTTGTCAAATTTCTCCGACGACAGACAAGAGATGATATTCTTAAAGTGACAGCAACCTGTTGGATCCCCAAGCATCGAGAATAAATCCACGTTTCAAGAAAGCAAAATTTATTTCAAAGCGTTGGAAAGATACTCAAACAAGGTCTTTGTTAGGAATGGTTACAAACAGCTCGGGTAAACATAATAAAGGGATTCAAACCAGGTACAGAACCAATGGGTCACTTTCCCGCTGGCGGGTACAAGGAAACGATTGCGCGGGCAATCCCTGGGAACACTACCATCTTCAGACATAACATTGATGCAGTTCCCAGGCTCAAAAAGCAACAAGCTAGCAATCAAGCTCACCTCCCACTTCACGTCCTCCAGCTGCTTGGTTTAAGCGTTACAGCAGAATAAAACACAGGCCAGGAACAGAGGGGGGGGAAGGGACTGTACATACAGGCAGGTAATACAGAACACCATGGCAGCTTGCTGACACCAAGATACCCACCATGTTTCAGGAACATTGAACCAGGGGGTCCAATTCTACGGGCCCCCAAACAGGTTGCCCCATCCCCTCCATTGTTCTCTATGGTGGGGGAAAAAGTTATTTTTTTCCCCACCATAGAGAACAATGGAGGGAATAGGCCGTCAGCGCCTACGGCGGAAGAGCCGCACTCAAGGGGCCAAAGAGCCGCATGTGGCTCTTGAGCCGGAGTTTGCCTACCACCGGTCTAAGGCATGATCTAAACAGTCCAGCCCAGGCCAGTCTCAGAAGCTAAGCAGGGTTGGCTCATGTTTAGTATTTGGATGGGAGACCACCAAGGGATACCAGGGTTACAATCAGGGTCACCACCTCTGAAGGTCTTTTGCCTTGAAGACCCCCATGGGGGTCACCATAGGTCAGCTGTGACTTGAAGGCAAAAACAGAAGGGGGAAAAAGGGCATAGGCCACGCGCCATAACACAGAAAGTGGACAACAAAGGTTGAAAACGGGTCAGTCAAAGGAAGGTATGTGGGGTATTCTGTGGTCAGGGGGTGCGGGTGCTGAGAAATGGGCCCACCATGTTTCTTGCCACTAGTTTCTCCAGGCTTCCTGCCACTTTCCACAGCATTTCCCACCTCCCTCCTATAACAAGCCAGTCTGCTTCCAGCCATGAAGGATTCCACAAGTCAGTGGTTCACAGAATGCTCCGACATCTAAAGACCAAAAGAACTTTCTGCTCAACCACATTTTTTGATGGATCATTTGAACAGCCTCACAGCATGGAATTTTAAGCAAGGCATATGATTAACAACCAAGTCACTTTCTAATCACCCTTAAGATGGGCTTTTAAAAATGCAAGGCTCAGCAACTGAAGCACCTGTTCCGAGCTTCACTGCAACACAGAGTTCAACAGCTCGGGACCAAGCAAGGCAATCAGGTTTGCAGCCGGCACAATAGATCTCCCTGACATTCACATTTCTGATCTCACACCTGCTCACCCAGGACAGAATTCTCTGCTGCAGGCCCTCGCCCTGTCTCTACTCACAGCAGAGCTCTGTCTGCACAGGTCAGGGGTCAAGGAAGCAAGTAAACCACCCATAAACAGCAAGAGTGTGGCACAGGAGGAGAGGAATCCTGGCAACGAGGTCAAACCTGTCTCCTTGATGGTGAACAAATGTGCATGCAGCGTGCTTGCCATCTCAAGGGCATTCTCCTCTCTTCTTGTTGAAATCTGACTTGCAATCCACTTGCCTTATCTTTTATTTTCATTTATTTTTGTATTTATACCCCGCCCTCCCCGCAAGCGGGCTCAGAGCAGGTTACAAGAGAGCACAAGTGCCCATGCATAAAAACAAGATAAAACAATAAAACCATTAATATCAACAAAAATAAAGGGCTCAGTAAATCCAAGATGGTCTCCAAATAAATTACAAGATGATATCGGTCTTCCATTGGAGGTAGTATTGTCCTGTAGTTGGTACACAGACAGTCCAGTGGTACCAGCGCCACGCAGTATTAAGGCAGATCTTCCGAGGGCCGTCCCCCTAGCCCCGTTGTTACCCACACCAATGCCGGTGGTGGTGGTGGTCGTGGCGGCCCCTACGTGACAGCCTGGCGGAAGAGCTCTGTCTTGCAGGCCCTGCAGAACTGCATAAGGTCCCACGGGGCCCTGATCTCCTCCTCCTCCTGACACTCCTCCTCCTCTGACACCCACCCCTGGAGAAAACGGCTGCTTTGGAGGGTGGACTCAGTGATATTACACCCGGCTGAGGTTCCTCTCTCCCAAAACTCTGCTTTCCCCCAAGCTCCACCTCCAAATATCCAGGAATTACCCAACCTGGAATTGGCAACCCTATCTGCATGGTCCAATGGTAAATTCAGCTTTGCCCGTACAGAATGTGTGTGCAAGATGGCTGGTAAAAACAGTCTCTCGCTCCATCATTTTCAAATACTAAGAATGGAAAATAGAACATAAACCTGTTCAGTGTTCACTGCTGTGAGATGTCTGTGGGGGATGCTGGGGGGGGGGGGAAAGGGGCAGGGCCCATGCCACTGGGAAGGTTTGGTAGAAGCCCCCCTCCCCCCAAGGGACAAACAAGCCTGAGAAAGATGCAGCCTTAGATGCAGCCCACCCTCGAGTGGGAGAGGCGCCCTCTCAGACCCCCCTCTGCTCTCCCTTTTCCTCGCATGCCCCACCACCTCCATATGCCACAGAAACAGCGGCCCAGAAGGGGGAAAGGCCGCTGCGCTGCCCCCTCTGCCACTCCCGTGAAGAGGCCCCTTATCCCCACCCCAGACTGTCAAGCCTCCGGGGGGAGCCCGGAGCCCCCCCCCCGGAATGACAGCTGACCTCCAGGCGGCAGAGACGG
>NW_015160253.1:208662-211559 GCF_001447785.1 Gekko japonicus
CACCCCCGCCCCGCTTCAGAGTCCTGGCCTGAAAAGCTAAAATGGAGACTTCTTACCATCTAGCAGCAACAAGAACAACGTTGAGCTGGTTGAATGCAGTTTGAGTCTAGTCAGGCACCTTTAAGACCACCAAAGTTTTATTCTGGCTATGAGCTTTTGTGTGCACGCACACTTCTTCGGATACACTGAAACGGAAGTCACCAACCATTACATATAGGTGGAGGATGGGGAGGATGTGGCCAGGAAGGGCTAATTAGAGTCAAGGTGCAAAAGTAACTCAGTAGCCATAGATATAACAAAGTAGGTTGATGAGATCTCTGGTTTCACTGGTCATCATATGATGTCATTTGTTTTAGCAGAACTCTGGAAGCAGAGCTCATATTTGTGGAGAACCTTCATGGGAGGGGGGGCAGCTGAAAAGAACTCTGGCCTCCTTTGATCAGCAGAGCCTGCCAGCCGACACCCTTGCGGGCTCTGGGGAAGGCTGGCAGTGAAGAGACCGGACAGATAGGAAAGAGATCCCACTCCAAGTCCAGCTGCAAAGTGTTAACTCGGGAAAGAAAGCAATTTGTCCTAATTGGACTGAGCCCCATAAAGTGAACTCCAATCTCATATTACAACTGCTCAACCTCGGAAAGTAAGCCCTGTGAAATGTTCAAAAAATGGCTGAAAAAATGTGAACCTGCACACCCTGTCTGCCCAACGGAAGAGAACAACTCTGCTGAAAGTCCCACCACATTTCTCCTTCTTTGCAGGGTGTTTTCTGGGAGACTTCTCTGCAGGCTGCATTGCCTGGCCACACGAAGAACAACAACAAAGTCTGCTGATAAATCATTTTTATTTATTTAGGAAATTTTTATGCCGCCTCTCTAGGCAACCTGTCAACAGCTTATAAACTAAAACATAATAAAAGCCACAAGATATTAAAAGTTATTAATTAAAACCCAGCATAGAAACATAAATCACTGAAAAGCTTAAAATTAATTTAACAGTGTTCTCCCGCTCCCGTACAAGATGCCTGCGAATTCAAGTCCCCTCCAGGTCCCCGGCCAACAAGCAGGCCTTGCAGCAGGCCTTGAACACCTCCACGGGGGTGGGAACCCCTCCCCCCTCTTCAGGGAGCTCCTTCCACAGAGTGGAGCTGGAAAGGCCCTGTTATGTACTGACAACATAACATGAAATCCCTCTAAGTGGCAGGGCAGCTAACAAAGGGCTGCCGGGACACCACGGCTGGTGCAGCACAGGGACACCACAGAAGCAGGTGGGCGCCAGGTCATGAATGGCTTTAAAGGTTGTAACTAGCACCTTGAATTGAACACAGAAACAAACTGGCAGCTAATGTAGCTGTTTCAAAATGGACACCGTGTGTTCCCAGTGGCCAGCCCCTGACAATAGTCAGGTTGCCACATTCTGGATCAGTTGTAGTGACTGGGTTGTCTTCGAGTGTGTTGCATTAATCCACCTGTGAGGTTGCAGAAGCATCGATCAATGTGGCCAGCCTGGCTGAGTCTAGGCGCTGAGAGAGCTGGTCAACCAGATCCAGCTGATAGAAGGCACCCCTAGCCACCCCGCCAACCGGCTTTTCATACAGCGAAGAGGGTCCTTGAGCACCCCCAAGCCCTTAACCTGCTCGGAAAAGACCAGCATCACTCTGTCTAAGACAAGTGGATAAAATCCATCTGGAACGAAGGGCTTTTTAAGACTTCAGGCACCTTTGGAATTTGGACACAGGTTGGTCAGCACAAGGACAGGTGGGGCCCACCACAAAAGGGCAGGGAGTGAGGGTTATTATGCGTAACTCTAATAGCACCTCTTCAGCATTTCAGGCAGAAGCTCTACTTAACAGGATGCCTTTTTAAATAAACACTATTGTTTTAAAGTGAAGCTGTGGAAGTTTTCCTTGTAAGCCAGGTTCAGGGGGGAAATGGCACTCTATAAATATTTTAAACAAGCCCTGCTCTTCAGCTCCTGGGTTGGGACCAACAAGCAGGACACACTCCGTCACACCTGCTGGACTGGAGGCCCAGCCAGTCTGATTTTCCTGCGGCTGCTTTGAAGGCCAGCGCACGTGCAAGGAAAGAGAGGACGCGGACACCAGGCAGCCCGCGGCATGGACTTCTTAAGCATAAGACAAGTATCCCAAATTCAGCATGTTTCTTGGACCCAAAGAAACCTGGGCTGTGCTGATTGATGAGAAATAATGGTCCGATACACATATCAGAACTTCCTTTTCCCACCATTCCACACTGTGTGCATTTAAGTGTTTTTAGAAGTGTCCTATTGCCAGCATGTGGACTAGAGTGGGTTATAGGGACCATTACTCCAGTTCTGACCTATCTATACTGTCTCCCAATTTGTTTCTGGGCACATTTAGAGTTGTATACAGCCTGGAACCACTATACCTGAATGACCATCTACTCCATCGTGAAACTACACAACCGCTATTGTCATCTTCCCACCTTCTGAGGTTAGGCAGGTGGCAGCCCTGGAGACAGCCTTAACATAAGAACATAAGAACATAAGAACATAAGAGACGCCAGTGTTGGATCAGGCCAAAGGCCCATCCAGTCCAACACTCTGTGTCACACAGTGGCCAGAAATACCAGGTGCCATCAGGAGGTCCACCAGTGGGGCCAAGACATTAGAAGCCCTCCCACTGTTGACCCCCCCAAGCACCAAGAAGACAGGCTCTATCTATACCTTGTGGCTAATAGCCACTGATGGACCTCTGCTCCATATGCCTATCTAATTCCCTTTTGAAGCCGTCCATGCTTGTAGCCGCCACCACTTCCTGTGGCAGTGAATTCCAAGTGTTAATCACTCTTTGGGTGAAGAAGTACTTCCTTTTATCCGTTCTAACCCGATCGCTCAGCAATTTCATGGAGTGCCCACGAGTT
>NW_015160253.1:212156-228264 GCF_001447785.1 Gekko japonicus
TTTCAACCCACAGAACTTCAAGAAGCGAATCCAATTCTCTTAGCCTCTCAATCTTTCTGGACTTTATACCCTCTCTGACATACAGAGCCACCCCACCTCCAACCCTTCCCCCCCATCCTTCCGATATAATATATAACCGGGAATCACTGTATCCCACTGATTTTCCTCATCCCACCAAGTTTCTGAAATACCCACAATGTCTATTTTTTCCTCCAACACCAAGCACTCCAACTCCCCAATTTTACCTCGGACACTTCTAGCATTTGTATAGAAACAGCTGTAATTTCCCATACAAGTTAAACCTGCAACCTTTCTCTTGCTCGAGACCTTGTCAAGGCAGTCCATGTCACTAGCCATGGTCTCAGTGGACAATTTCAATCCACCTCCCTGTAGAAAAGCAACAGGTACCCCCTCATCTCTCCGAGATGAGCCAACCTGAAACAGAGACTTTTCATCTCCTGTCGGCTTTCCCCCAATATTCAGTTTAAAAACTGCTCTGCCACCTTTTTGATTTTATGCGGCAGCAGCCTGGTTCCTTCTCGGGACAAGTGGAGACGGATTCTTTTGTACAGCTCCCTCTTGTTCCAAAAAGCATCCCAGTGCCTAACAAACTTGAAACCTTCCCCCCTACACTATCGTCTCATCCATGCATTGAGACTCCTAATCTGTGCCTGTCTCTCCAGCCCTGCGCATGGAACAGGTAGCACTTCTGAGAAAGCTACCTTAGAGGTAGCTAGCCTTCTCAGTTGCGGTACCAAAACTCTGGGACTCACTGCTTATTACATTTGCAGATGATACTAAATTGGGAGGGGTAGCAAATATGGTAGAAGACAGAGTCAGGATACAGGATGATCTTGACAGGCTGGAAAACAGGGCTAAAACAAATAAAATGAATTTCAGTGGGGATAAATGTAAAGTTCTGTATTTAGGTAGGGAAAAATCAAATGCATAATTACAGGATGGGAGAGACTTCTTGGCAGTAGTATGTGCGAAAAGGATCTAGGGGTCTTTGTAGACCATACACTGAACATGAGTTAGCAGTGTGATGCAGTAGCTAAAAAAGCAAATGCAGTTTTGGGCTGTATCAACAGAAGTATAGTATCCAGATCACATAAAGTGATGGTATCACTTTACTCTGCTCCAGTTAGACCTCACCTAGAGTATTGTGTTCAGCTTTGAGCACCACAATTTAAGAAGGATATAGACAAGCTATAACATGTCCAGAGGAGGGCAACGAAGATGGTGAGGGGTCTGGAGACCAAGTCCTATGAGGAAAGGTTGAAGGAGCTGGGTATGTTTAGCCTGGAGAGGAGATGACTGAGAGGTGATATGATCACCATCTTCAAGTACTTGAAGGGCTGTCATATAAAAGATGGTATGGAGTTGTTTTCTGTTGCCCCAGAAGGTCGGACCAGAACCAACGGGTTGAAATTAAATCAGCTAAAGATTAGGAAGAACTTCCTGACAGTTAGAGCAGTTCCTCGGTGGAACAGGCTTCCTTGGGAGGTGGTGGGCTCTCCTTCTTTGGAGGTTTTCAAACAGAGGCTAGATGGCCATCTGACAGCAACGCGGATTGTGTGAACTTAGGCAGATCATGAGAGGGAGGGCAGGAAGGGTTGCCTCAGTGCTTAGTTCTTGCAGCCCTTTCTTACATGCCCAGGGAAATGTCGATTGGCACTTTGGGGTCAGGAAGCCATTTTTCCCCAGGCCAGTTTGGCTGGAGATCCTGGCGGGTTTTTGTCATATTCTCAGCATGGAACAGTAGTCACTGCAGGTGTGGATGGGGTGGGACTAGAGGACCCTGCATTGTGCAGGGGGTTGGACTAGATGACCCTGGAGGCACCTTCCGACTCTATGAGTCTATGATTCCCCAGAGGGACTCACCTGTCCCCTTCTGTTCCCACCTTCTGCCAGTGGGTGAAAACTGTCTTGTTTCATCCAGCATTCCCACAGCGATCCCTCCTTCCTGTGCTGTGCTTTAATTGCTGTTTCCCCCCCTGTCTGTGTGTGTGTGTGTGTGTGCGCACGCGTACCCAGAAGTCACGATTGAGTTCTGGCAACCCCTAGTGGTGCCTGGATGTTCCAGAGAGGGTGACTTGCATTCCAGACCTGGTATTCCTTGGAGGTCTCCCATCCAAGTCCTTGCCAGGGCCGGCCCTGCTGAGCTTCTGAGACCTGACGAGACCGGGCTTGCCCGCGCTGTCCAGGTCAGGACTTAATTGCTGCTTTTAATATTTATTTGATTTATACCCCACCCACCCCGCTGAGGCAGCCTCAGGGCGGCTTAGATTAAAAGCTAAAGCATTAAAATCATAAATACATGTACAATGATACATATAGGATGGCGAGAACACAGTTCTGATATTAACCACAGTGAGTATCCAGTCAGCAGTAGTTATAAAACTGCTGTCCAGGCCCCATCATATATTAAGTCCAGGCACGGCACAGGCAACCAGTGCTGGATTCCAGGGCGCAGATTGCACGGAGCCACCACAGAAAAAGGCCCCGGCCCTGGGGCCACAGCCAGCCTGGACTCTTTAGGGCTGGGCAGAACCAGGAGGTTTCGCTACCCTGAACGTAGACGGTGCTCTCTGGGGAACATGCAGGGAAAGGCGGTCGCTCAGCTATGTGGGCCCCTGACCATAAAGGGCTTTATAGGTAAGAACCAGCATCTTGAAGCGAATTCAATATGCTACAGGCAGGCAGTGCCCTGCTTTCAGCGCAGGCTGGATATGCTCCCGCAAGGGGGGACTCAAGGGAAGACAGCCTGGCCACCACATTCTGCACCAGCTGCAGCTTCCGGATTTGGGACAAGGGCAGCCCCATGTAGAGAGCATTGCAGTAGTCTAATCTCGAGGTAACCATTGCATGGATCACTGTTGCCAAGTCACTACATTCGAGGAAGGGAACCAGCTGCTAATCAGATGAAGATGGTAAAAGGCTGATTTAGCAGTGGCTGCTACCTGGGCCTCCATCGTTATTAAAGAGACGTCCAAGAGCATTCCCAAGCTCCTAACCTCCAACGTTGGTACCAATGGCGCCCTGTCGAAGGTCAGGAGTGAGATACCTAACCTCGGACCACTGCAACTTAGGTACACGACCTCCGTCATCATCTGATTCAGTTGGCTCAGTCTACGCCATCCTGCCATGGCCTGGAACGCCCGATCCAGATCTTCCGGTCCAGAGTCAGACCGGCAGCCCAACAGCAGACAGAGCTGTCTTTGTATGTGCCTTTTAGCTTGGTTTTAATTGTTCTAATGAAGTGGTTTTGTTTGTTTTTAATGGGTTTTATGCCATTATTTGATTATGTACATTTTTAATCTCTCATCCACCTTGGTGGCCCTGATGAGGGCAGAAAGGTGGAGGTTACATTTTGTAACTCACTCATATAAACATTTGTCAAAAAGTCATGTCACCTCCCCCCACCCTTACTGGAGCTCCCAGGGCCCTAAGCAGCCAGAGGTACGGAGAGACTCCATCTCCACCAAAGAATCTCGACTAAGCCTTTGTTCAGTTCCCAGCCATGCACTGCACAACCAGCTTCCCATGGCAAAGCTGTCGCAAACCCTAACTGAAGCTTTGATCTGTGCCTATCAGGGATCCTCACACCCCCAGGCCAGTAGGAAGGGTCACTCCTTGCAGGACAATAACTTCCCCTCCACCTGACCCAAGCACATCTTTGTTAATGCAGACCTGCCTGGCAATTCTGTCCCACCAGACTACCCTCGGAAACCTTGAGGTTTCCATTGCTGTCGGGGGGGGGGGAAGAAAAAGGGGCAAGAAGCTGTAGTATTTAAATAGCTCAAACAAGACAGCCTTTTAGGTCCAGTTAGGAGATCTGAATGCCTGGGAAAAAGCAGAAAAATTCAAGAATCCCCCCTGCCCCCATTTTCCCCCAAGGCCTTTCTTTCCATTTTTCCAATGGAAAAATGTGAACATTTGAGGGACCACTGAAAAGAACCTCCTATGAAATATTTTCTCTTTTAGAATTAGTAAAATGTTTCTTAAAATGAGGTTTTTCACATTCAAAATAGCTAGCACAAAAAAAACAACTAGGGATTTTTTTCAATTTTTCCAAAGGAAGAATTGGGAAATTTTTAGATAGCATTAAAAATACTGTGGACATATAAACATAGGCTTCTTGTATCCAACAATGAATTAGACAAAATATGGTTATCAGCCAGCGATAAGCTGATTCAAAAGATATACAGATTACTGTTGAACTATATGCAAGACGAGGTTGTGAAACCTAGTATGGTAAAGTGTATGGGTTATAGTATAGATCTTGACGAGTGCGCAAAAATATGGAAACAAATGATATTCCTTAAATCAACATCACTCAAAGAAAATATGTATAAGATGTTTCTACAGGTGGTATTGGACTCCAGATAGGATTATGCTAAATGTACAAAAACGATGTCTAAAAACTGTTGGAAGTGTAAAAATAACAGGTTCATTTTTTTCATACATAGTGGAAATCTGAAAAAAAAATGGAGAATGAAAAAAGTTATATTAGAAATCTGAAATGTTGATCTTAGTTTACTACCAGAAATATATCTATTAATTTCATCAAGAATATTACTTGCTCGATACTGGAAAAAAGAAAAGTTGCCTTCTAGACAAGAAATAGCTTGGAAACTGCTGGAAATTGCAGAAATGGATAAATTGACAATGTTAATACAGGGAAAATATGAAACTTTATTTCAAAAAGTTTGAGCAAGCGGGTTTCAGCCACTGTCGTTCAACTTTAGATCATTGTCTGGTGTTGGACTATTTAATATACAAATACACACAACATCAAAAAGGAACCCTTTATGCTGCCTTCGTTGATATGAAGGCAGCTTTTGATTCCATTGACCGTGCGCTGCTATGGTCAAAACTGAATTCTACCACCATAGACAAAAGGCTGCTTCACCTGCTAATAAATCTTCATAGCAATAACACTCTGCAGATAAGATACTCTTCGGATGGCAGACTATCTAAACCTATTCAGTCGAGGAGGGGTGTCAGACAGGGCTGTCCGTTAGCCCCATTTTTGTTCAATTTTTATGTGAACTCTCTCATCTCTGATTTGTGTATTATTGATGTTCATGCCCCCAAGCTCAATTCTGAATATAAAGTACCAGTCCTTATGTACGCAGATGACACGATCCTTTTATCTTTGACTAGAATAGGTCTAAAGCGAGCACTAGCATCCTTTTCCAGCCACTGTCAGGAAAACATGTTATCAATTAACTTCTCTAAAACTAAAATAATGTGCTTTAACCAGAGGCAAAAAAAATACATCTGGAAAATAAACGGGAATGATGTTGAGCAGGTAAAGTTTTTTAAATATTTGGGGGTTACATTTGCATCCAATGGTAACCCTGCAGCTCACATCAAATCAGTGGCTGTTTCAGCAGAAAGAACCGCTTCTGCTATACTAAGATTCTTTAGGAAGGATGGTGCACGCTTTATTCCAGCTGCCCTGAAACTATTCTCTGCTAAAGTTCTAGCCCAAATGAGATATGGGACACAAATTCTGCGATTTACAAACCTTCAGGCGCTAGAACTGGTCCAATCAAAATTTCTGAGATCTTTATTTAATACGCCAAGATGTACCTCTAATGTCTTGTTGAGACAAGAAGCTGGTCTCAGTACAGTCGAATTGAATATCTGGTTGCATTCTCTCTGCTTTTGGCTTATCGTTCACCAACGTCTCAGAGATATTGAGCAGCAAACATCCTATGCTGTACTTTCGCCTCTTTACAAATCTTTGAAACCCAAAATTTATATGACTGCTCCTTTATATTTAGCCAATATTCCCAACCCAAATCATAGATGGGCTTTTTCCAGAGCTAGATTTGACACTTTTCCATCGGCAGTTCTTGCCGGAAGATTTCAACGCATCCCTAGGCATTTGAGATTATGCTCATGCCCCTCCGAGTCAATTGAGACCCTTTTCCATATATTATTCCAGTGTTCCTACTATGCAGAAGAAAGAGCCCTTTTAATTACACCTATAATAAGGTCATTCAGACACCAAGGACAATTAGTAATCCACTCTGAGGAACTTTTGCTGAAACATCTATTGGAGGACAAATCCATTGCAATATCAAGGAATGTTGCCAAATTTCTCTTTATTGCATTTACAAAGCGTAAGCTCCTCCTCAATGTTCCTCATGATATCTCTTCTCTGTAATGCTTTTTGCTTTTGTTCTGTATGCTATTCTATGGGTCTCTGACCGTAATAAAATGAATGTCTTCGGAAAAAATGTCTTTCTGAGCCTGTGGGAACCTTTGGAATTCTGAGACAGCGTGGTGAGGGCAGCCACAGCTTACCTTCAGCCACGCACAGAAGACAAAGCAATGTTGAAAAATGTATAAATAAAGTATTAAAAACATACTGTGGACATATACAGTATTTTCAGGGTTTTTCTCTTTAAAGGTTAATAATTCTGGCAAAAAACAATATGCTAAAATGTGGTTAATGATAATACATCATTAAAGAGTTCAACATTTTCAATGATATAAAGTTTAGCATCATACCAGTCATGGAGGGAATCCTACCTGCTACTATTATAAATCCGAACAAATGGTGATCATATAAACTTAACTTGTTATTCCTGTTTAGTTTTTGCATCTGTTAAAACATCCTCATTATGTTGTATGCTAATTCACCCTCTGCATATATGTATGGACTGGTAACTTCCATTTCACGGCGTCTGAGGAAGTGGGCGTGCACCCGAAAGCTCACCCCTTGAATAAGACTTTGTTGATCCTAAAGGTGCCCCCGGCTCGGCTCAGACTTTGTTCTACTGCTTCAGACCAACACAGCTATCCACCTGGATCTATTATGAGACAGTTTCTGTCCAAATAACACATTTCTTTCTTTACTACAAAATTTGTTTTCTAACTTCTCTTCCTGCCTCTCAGAAGGTAAAAATTAAAGATACATGTGCTCTGGTGCGATAGTCAGCAACTCTTTCTCAAGGACTGGATATTCTTGCTATGACTTCAAAACATCTGGAAATTTGACATTTCTACCCAGTTCTGCCTCTAGGCTGCCCGTGGCCATTCTGACAGCAGAAGACCCCTTCTGGCGTTCAGCAGAGGGACTGCTTGTTGACTGCTTATTCTCCAAGTAGTGTGTGTTGAATATCGGTGATTTATTGATCTTTGTACAATTCCCAATCTTGGTATTTACCCTCTTTTCACACTGTTTCTCTCCAGTGTGTGCGTTCAGTAAAGATCAAATCTAGTTCAGTTCCAAGTTGCCACCTCTGTCTTTCTCCTCCCGTCCCCTTCCCAATTTCACTTGAAATACTTCTCCCTAAGATTGCACCTGTGTATGCAAGGACTTGGAGCCCTTGCCTTGGGGCCAGGAGGAGCGCATGTAAAAACCACACAGGAGTAACCCCTCACTGTCCCTTGGTATTAGTCACCCTACCTAAGGTAGAGTAGGAGAGTAGGTAGAGTAGGAGATAGTAGGAAGGTCCCTGCTTATCAATGCAGTTTGCCAAAAGTACACCTAGTTCAGCACTGTGTGCAAAACTATTAAGCCAGATTTCCTTCCTATTGACTGCCACAGCATCTGATATCCAGAGTTACACTGCTCCAGAATATGGAGGTTCCAGCCATCATTGCTAATAATTACTGCTAGATGAATCCTCCGTTAATATCTTTAACACTTTAAAAGCCATTAGAAATAGCAGCCATTATCACACCAACTGGCAGAGAGTGCCATAAATTAAATATTGTGTGACACATTTCTTTTGGTTCATGATGAATCTGAACCTAATAGGGAAATGCCAAATTCTAATGTTATCGAAGAGGGAGAACAATCCTCTTCAATTTAAAGGCACTGATACCTTATTTAAAAGGAATACCCTGGATCATTTTGGCAGAGGCTTTCATGGCAGAGAGCACTGACAAAGAATTTAATCTGCGTTCACCAGGTTTGGCCTTTGAATGTTTTGCAAAACAAGACCTTAGCCCTGGTACTCATGAAGTAATACAAAAGCGCATATCCCATCCCAATTGGGGGGGGGGAGATCACAGATATTCATCCCTCACCCCTCCCGACACTGGCACACCCAGAAGCACATACAGGCACGCGCAGAGCATCAAGCAGTTCCTCTGTCCCCAGCCCTGCTGACCAGACTCACCTTGTGAGGACCCAGCAAAGGACAGCTCAGGTCTCCTGTGGCCCTACCTGGGAGCAGAGCCCAAGAGCTCAGCCGCCTGAGCAAGGAGGGCTCTGGGAAATGCTCCAAGCTCCTTGATGCTGGCCTCCAGGAGAGATCACCTTGGTCCACCTGCAGCTGCCGCCTCCTCCTCCTCCTCCCACTGGTGGGTTAGAAGCCAGAAGGAGCACCATCTCATTGAGGCTCCCATCCCTCTCAGCTCCTGTGGATAGGATCGGAAGATCTTCTCTCCAAGTTTGCGAGCAGAGGAAATGGTTCTCCTCCTTCCTTTTTGGTGGGGCAGAAGGTTCTTAACATGGCGCTTAAGAGATGGCACTTAAGAGCGGCCAAGACTTCACTCCCAAGCCTAGAAGTGCACACTTGTGGCTTCTGGCAGCCAGAGAAAGAGGACCAAGTCTCAGGCTGTGCATCAGAAACCCCTTGCACTGCCGGAGGCACTGGCCACCCCATGTCTAAGACTCATGCCTCCGTCACAGCTCTTCCAGAAGCAACAGCTCTGCTCTCCCAGCACAAGGCCCAGAAGAAGGGAAAGTCCTGTGAGAGAGCTGGATCAAACCCACTCCCTTCCTAGCCCAGTGAAAGCACTGAAAACAAAACCAGGTTCCTTTCCAGGGAGTGATTTATCCACAGCAGAGTAGGATTAAAATGGGGTTATCCTGGCAAGAAAGGGATCCCTGGACTTCCGGCAGGGCTGTCCTTGTGCTACGCAGAGCTTGCTTTATTGATTCTATTAATTTTATTTCTTTAATTCGATTTGAATCCCGCCCTCCCTGCCGAGGCAGGCTTGGGTTGTTCATCTCACATTCAACCACAGTATGAGCAACGGGCAGATTTCCCCCACACACACACTTCAAGAGCACAACTGCCCTTCCTGATTCAAGAGATGTGAATGGACAGGCGAGGGTCCATTTAGCTGGCTCGCTAAATGTTGACGGGAGGGAGGCGGGGTGAGAAAGGGAATTGCTTCCTCAGTAGGAAGAGAATTGCCATAGAATGGCCTGTGTATAAAATACTCTTTTCTGTTATATGGCTCAAGGCTTGTTTTTCTATCTGTACAGTAAAAACCAACAGTCTTTTCCTGGCACTATGCAAAAAAGCCCAACTGAGCAGTTCTCCTCTTTGCAAAAGACACAAAACCAGAAATTCTTCCTTGACTGGCAAAACAGTGTAGGCGTTCAGGCTAAATCTGGGAACTGACCCTTCTGTGATTCTGTATGGCTTTTGACTTCTAACTCCCCCAAACACAAAAGGAGACTTTCCACCCCCCTTTTTATTTTGAGAAATGTATTGGAACCAAAGCAATCAATCTAATTTATTGCGGCAGGAATCTGGGAACTGACCCTTCTGTGATTCTGTATGGCTTTTGACTTCTAACTCCCCCAAACACAAAAGGAGACTTTCCACCCCCCTTTTTATTTTGAGAAATGTATTGGAACCAAAGCAATCAATCTAATTTATTGCGGCAGAAGCCAGTAAAACAGTACGTATAAAAGGGATTAAAACAGTAATAACATGGGAATAATATAAAAAACATTAACAGGAGAGAGTTAATAACATTAGTAAAGAAGAAGAAGAGATTGGATTTATACCCCATGGCCCTTCACTACCCAAAGGTGTCTCAGAGCGGCTTACAAACTCCTTTTCCTTCCCCTCCCCACAACAGACACCCTGTGAGGTAGGCGGGGCTCAGACAGCTCTTGAAAGAAACTGCTCTTTTTTCAAGAACAGCTCTGACAGAACTACGGCTTGCCCAAGGTCATCCAGCCAGGTGCAAGTGGAGGAGTGGGGAATCCAACCCGGCTGTCCCAGATTAGAGTCCGCACACTTAACCATGACACCAAACTGGTGTAAAGTAAAATAGTGTTAATAAGAGAATCATATAATTTTTTCAGCTAAAATAAGTTTGCGTTTCCTAATAGCTAAGCAACAAAATTTTGCCACAGCGTAAGTCACTGAGCTCTTGATGTCTTCTAAGAGGAATTTACGAAGGATTTCTGGCCTAAAGTCAAGATAAGACTGCAAAGGGCTAAATCTAGACAGAAGGGGTAGTATAAGATGGTCTCGTATTCCCAGTAGTCATGTATGGCTGTGAGAGTTGGACTATAAGGAAGGCCGAGCGCCGAAGAATAGATTCTTTTGAACTATGGTGCTGGAGGAGACTCTTGAGAGTCCCTTGGACTGCAAGAAGAACAAATCAGTCAATCCTCAAAGAAATCAACCCTGACTGTTCCCTGGAAGGCCAGATAATGAAACTGAAGCTCAAATACTTTGGCCACCAAATGAGAAGGGAGCACTCACTGGAGAAGACCCTGATGCTGGGAAAGATTGAAGGTCAAAGAAGACGGGGACGGCAAAGGATGAGATGGTTAGACAGTGTCATCGATGCAACGAACATGAAGTTGAGCGAACTTCAGAGGAAGGCGGAAGATCGGAAGGCCTGGCGAGAGCTCGTCCATGGGGTCGCGAAGAGTCGGACTCGACTGTGCGACTGAACAACAAAACTGCCAGGTTATCTGATGAGGACAGATGTGCTGAGAATTTGGAATGATAAGAAAAGGTAATGCCTAAGTATTGAAAGTTCTTAACTTGATCTATGGCATTTCCTTTAATATTCCTGAATGAGTTACCAAAATGGACAATTTTAGTTTTAGTGAAATTAATAGATTGTAATTCGATGTCACATTGCTCTTTAAATTTGATCAGGGCTCACTTCAGGCCAATCCTTGTCTGGGATAAAAGAACAGCATCGTCAGCATACATTAAGATTGGAACCTTTCTGGGACTTCCGGTCTACGGAACAGCGATGGCGGACGCTCTCCTCACAACGGGGAAGGGCGAATCGCACACCAGCAGCCTGGAGGGGTGCCACCTAAAGTGACACCCCCACGGAGCCTTTGTGATAGGCTCCAGGCCAGGGGGCTTTTGAGGGGTAGCCTCTTTGACGGCGCAATGCTGGAGAATTGAGGCTCCCCTCTGCCCCGACGGTCCAGTTGCTGAGTGGCCTTTGGGCACAAGCTGGACTGACTGAGACAAGCGCTGGAGATCGAGAAACTGACCGACAATGAACGTGAGTTCTGAATAAAATGGAGTAGTTTGAAAAAGCGATCCCCCCCGTGGCTGAAAAAAGAGAGTGCAAGGAGGGACACCTCCTATGCGAATGAGCGGCTAACAGACACGAAGGGGGAGGGGAGGAAGCAAACCGAAAGTGTTTTGAGAGACTTATCTGAAGTGTGAAGTCGTTTGGTGAGTTTTCCGAGTGGCGGTTAAGCGGCAGTAACTGTAAACAAAACGGGAAAGATGGCGGCCCAGCAGAGAAAGTTTAAAACGAAGCCGGGCAGTCAGAGGCCGAAACCGGAAGAGGGAACAGATGTCCTCAAACTCCTGGTGGATATGCTTAAGCCAGTGATGGAACAACTCAATGGTATTAACCAGCAACTGACCGCCTCGCTCCACCACCTTCTTCAGTGGGGGGGCCCTGCGCCAGGGTCGCCTGGCCTCAGGAATGGGGGAGGTGGCCGCCACGCCTGGGGACTGGTAGGCGGTAGCCCTCCAGCCATGCTGACCACCGCCTCCATGCACTGCGTGACGACAATCCAGCGCGACCCGAGGCACTCGCCCCGGCCTCACACAGGGCGGCTTTCACCAGCCAGGCTGCAGGCCCTGCATTGGAGGGGACTTCGCCAGCCCCAGCCATGCTCGGGGCAGGGGAGGCAGCCGCATGCCGTGCCCTGGCCCTGCTTTGCCGGGCAGGACCGGGCCCAGCCCCCTTGCCCCAAGCCGACAGCTCTCCCTAGGGCCCGTTGCCTCCTCCCGCAACGGGCATTTCCCCTAGTATTTAAATAAATGAATAAGTGAACTCCTAGACTTAACTGTCATGGCAAGGCTTGAGTTTTGCTTTTTTATCTGACTCCATACTTGGGATGAGGGATGTGTAACTCTATAACTAGAATCTACCCTTGAAAGCTGGAATTCCAGGAGAACTCCCGGCCTCACCTGGAGGTTGGTAAACTTTTAGCGCTCTCTGCTAAGCAAAGCCAGTCAGCAAGGCCTCTGGAGTAGTATATAAAAAGAGAAAAGTATAGTGATAGAATTGACAACATTCCCTTCCACTTTACAGTGTTGTGGAATTGGCAATATGAGAACTTGCTCTCAGATCACATGACCTTAGTTAGGTCTAGAGCAAAGTTCAGAGACTGCTGCACAAGATGTTTCAATTGCTGTTCATATTAAAGCTGTAGTCTGTCTGTCGTCCCAGAAAGAGGGCAGGAAGAGAGTGTGGCCTTCACAAGCCCAGCTTTCCCTGCAAAGATATGGACGCATTTTACAGTCGCTCTTCCCTTCCCACAGTCTTTAGCCTGCAAGGGCACTGCACTCAGATGGCCACATTCAGACTGGCACGCTAATATTTTCCTGACCCAGCACTATGGCTAAGTCTGCGATGGATCAGCCTCCCCCTCCTTTGAAAAATCCTTCTTTGTAAAAAAATCAAAGCCCTGGAATATTTTTGAGAGGAAGCCGGGCGTATGGGCATCTCAGCCGATGAATGCACCAGAAGCCCATCCACTGAGCATCCTTTAGTGCATCGGGACAGGATCCTGGCGTTCAGCCCAGTGCTGTATCCCCACAAGACCAATTTGCCTCGGCAACGGAAACAAGTTTGCCTTCTTTTGTTACTCGCGCTTGACTCTCAATGTATGTCAGGAGGCTGGTGATTCTGTTGTGATTTATTCTTTCAAAAAAGTGTTTTCTTCATGACCCTTCTGAACAACCATCCACTGTTTTAGAAACTGAGGCAAACATATCAAACAACACCTGAAACAGACCATGAGCCTATCACTAAAAAAACCCCCAGAGATTGAGGACTGCACAGCAGGTAAAGTGAATGGAACAGAAGAAGTATTCTGGGGAGTTCAAATTTTTAAAATTAAATTTAAGATAACCTCAGTCATCTGGCGGAGCTACCCTCTCCCTCTTTTCTGGAAAAATACAGAACATTCTTTGTCCTTCCCCCTTCGCCAAGAGAAAGAATGACATCACTGCCACTTAAGGAGGTCGGCAGGCCAATAAAAATAACACTTACTGACCAAGAGCACTATTGCAAGGAATATTTTTGGAACCAGAGCCTGCATTCCTGAGAGTCCCTTGCTCCCTCGTCCAAACATATCATGGCCTAAAAATTCCTCCCATTTCTTAACCAGTATTTCTTTTGGGCTTGCACAATGGCACAGTTCTCTTCCTGAGCTGTGATTGTGCATGGAAATGGAAAGAAAAGGAGCTCATGCCAGTATAACCCATAAGACAACTTGCAGGGCTCACACTGTTATTTTATTTATTTATTTAAGCTGAAAGAAGCAGAGATGTTTTCCCTCCTTCAAGATATTTTTGTTTAAAAGTGGGACCAAACAGAAGTTGCCATCACCCCATGATTCCCGTTCTCCCTGTTTTCTGAAGCAGACTGTTTACACTAGTAAGAGAAGTCTCACAGTGCACCTGGCACTCCATGGAGCCTGCACCTGGGGACACTCACCCCCAGTCATCCCCACCCCTCCCTTGCTAAATGCCCCTCTCTGAGCAGCCACCTATCAGGAACGCGCTGGCTTTGGTGCTCCTGCATTAAGCAACTGGCCTAGGGATTTTAGAAATCTCTAACTGTCTTGCATACTTCACGAACTGCAGTGGTAGATGTGAAAATCCTTCCACGTGTTACGTTAAGGACCACAGATAATAGGAAGCATGAACTACTGGTGTTTCCTGTCCCCCGTCCTTCTTTTCCAAAAGTGTTCCAAGTGCATATCCACACCGCCAACCCAGCGGTTCGAAAGGTAATAACAACAACGAGTAGATAAATGGGTACCTGCCCTAGGTGGCAGGGGGCACCCACCTCCTGGTTCCGTGCCAGGAGTATTGGCAGCAGCGGAGGTGAAGAGGCGGCAGCGGTGCAAACAACAATGGCGGCTGTGATCCGGACGACCAGACCTGTCGGAAGGCGGAGCGAAACGCAGGAGGCGGGACGCAAAGCGAAGCGGACTCAGGACGGCGCAGCCCGGCTGGAGCCGGAAGGACGTGAGCCGGAAGCTGCAGCCGAAGAAGCGTGCGTGCGCAAGAACACCGAGCCTCCGGGAGAAGGTCGCCGGGCAGCCAGGAAAAAGATGCCAGAAAAATTGACAACAACGTGTGGACCTGCCAGGAGAAGACCCGCCAGGAGGAGAAAGACGGCGCTGCCAACCGGGTGTCAATAGGGAAGTCCCTCCCCCTGTGAAATGTGGCCCTAGGTAGGTCTAACCACTACTATATATAGTAGTAAGTATGTAAACCGCTCTGAGACCCATTAGGGGTCATGAGCGGTATATAAGCCGCATGTAAATAAATAAAATAAACAAAATAAGTAAATATGCGTGAGTGGGGTGGGGTGGGGGACAGGTCTCAGATTCAAACATCTTCACGAGCCACACCTGGATTTCTTGCTGGCCAAATCCCACACTGGCTGGTGTATTTAGTATAGTCTTTGGCATAGCTACTGACATACACCCTTCATCCTGAGCACCTATTTTAGACCTGCTGATGTTTACGTTGCCTTCTGTGGAACAGACTGAAGGCTTGAGGTGGCCTCCATTTACAAAGTAGAGAGAAGGGACTTCCATGGGCATTAACTAAAGAGCACAGATTTCTTTCTTACAATGACTAGAGACTGAAGAGTCTACACTGCTTGGCTGTGGTTTCCCCAAAAAATCTGCTGGGTCCCCATAATAGGACTGTCACGAAGTGAACAGCCCAAGATAAAGGAAACTGTGTCACAAAGCTGTGTGAAGTTTTAGAGCACTGAATTGCCAGCCTGCTCACGTCACTCTTCTTTCAATGTATATCAGGACTGTGCTACAAAACTAAGGGCAGTATATTGTTTTAATATGTGCTGTCCTTGTTTATTGTACAATCTATGTTGAATGACCACCGAGGAAGGCAACTGTGCCAAAATGGGTTATTTGGCTATTGCCCAGGCCAGAGATTTTTTGTAGCTCAGCAGGAGCCCACTTATAAATCCCTTGTCGAAATGGCACTTGACAAAAAGTAAAGTTCAAACAGAAAGGCTGATTCTATTGAACAGGCACAGTTGAGTCAGGAATAGGGCAGGGGACAAGAAGTTGAGGTAAATTTGATTGTTTATACAAATTACAATATTTTGAATAGGCAACAGAGTATAGTTGAAGCTTATATTCTTATAAGTTCTTAACTATGAGAGGTTGTCTTGGAGATTTCTTTCAGCAACAATGTCTCTTAATAAAGTTTAATGAAATGATTTTAGTTTCCTGGAAGTTAGTACTTTCTTCCTGCATTTAAATACTTCC
The DNA here is from genome assembly GCF_001447785.1 of Gekko japonicus. Taxonomy (NCBI): domain Eukaryota; kingdom Metazoa; phylum Chordata; class Lepidosauria; order Squamata; family Gekkonidae; genus Gekko; species Gekko japonicus. Next base: position 227,686 of record NW_015160253.1, read on the forward strand.
CTTGTGGGATTATAACTTTCCCTTTTATCCTCTTGAGGAGTCTAAGACCGTTTCCCTTTTCACACAAACCAGGGGGCCCTTCTGAGTCGAACCCCCTGAATAACTGAGTAAGGAATCTCCTCCTCCTCCTTCTTGGAGGGATAATCCTTTTCTGTTTGGCTAGACTGGCAGTCTTCAACCGACTGTCCCACTCTGTCACAGTATAATATTTTGGCTGTTTGCTCAGCCCAGGAATCTGAGGGAAGAACGGGAGCCCCCTTTAACTTAAAGTACTTAAATGGCACTCAAGAAGTTTTTATATTCCAAATTAACAAAACATTTTATTCAACATGGAGGGGAAAGGTCAGATAAAATTAGGGGTAAAATTCCTGAGGTAACTCCATATAGATAACTCTGAGGTAAAATCAGTACAAGTACAGAGTTTAGTTCTTATATTTCAGGCTAATGAGAGTTTCTTAAGCTATTCACAGTTACCTAAAATCTTTATGTTGAGAGGCTTTTGTTCCAGTGTTTTCTCAAACACCCTTTCTTTGAGTATTCTCTGATCCATTTGGTTCCCAGAAGGCTGGTGCACTCTTT
>NW_015160253.1:228412-233839 GCF_001447785.1 Gekko japonicus
GAAAGTCTTTCTCCCTCTAGAAGATCTATGCCCTTTCCTCGGCCCAAATAGGAGTCTCCATCTAATTACCCACCTGTCCTTGCCAACCTTCTCCCAGTTCTCCTGTCTGTGTTAAACTGCTCCAAGTCAGGGCCAAATTCCAAAACCGTCAGTACTCAACTCTTCTCAGCTAGGGCTGAAACCAGACTGAATCCTCCTCAGCATCCAGTTCAGAAGTCTTTCTCTGCTCAGCTGATGCTGACCAATCAGATTGCTTGGAGCAGCCTGTCACTCAAGGCTCTCTGTTTCTGTGAAGAATTAACCCTTCACAGTCCTTCACCTGTTTGTACAGCACTTCTAAGCTTTTAAAAGTGCAATCTGTCACGGCTTCATTATCAATGGATCAGGTCCGTATCCCTGCAACACTGAAAAGAAGGTTTCCTATTGAGGCATTTCGGACAGGGATTCAACACACAGAAATTTTGTTTTTTTACCATCAAGTCACAGTTGACTGACAGCAACCCACAGAGATGTCAAATTCATTTGTTACCAGGGCTGGATCTGACGTAAATGCCACCTTGTTGGGCCAGGCCATGTGTGCCATAAACCGTAATGCCAGGTACCAGAGATAGGTTACTATGACCATGACCCATATCCCTCCTCAACAGAGCTCAGGGCTGAACTGTCCCTCCTTGCTCCTTATGGTTGCCAACTTTGGGTTGGGCAATCCCTGGAGATCTGGGGGAAGACTTTGGGGAGGGCATGCATTTGGGGAAGGGAGGGACCTTAGCAGGGGGTATAATACCCTAATATAGGCCCTTCCACTCCACATTTGGACTGTTTCCCCCCCCAGTTGCTCATAGACCAGATAAGAGCCCTGGATGAGCTGGTTCCGGCCCCCGGGCCATATGTTTGACATGTCTGCTGTAGAGTTTTCAAGGCAGGAAATGAACATAGGTGGTCTGCAATCACCTTGCATGGTGTAGCAACCCTCAACTTCCTTGGAGGTCTCCCTCTCAAGTACTAACCAGGGCCAACCCTACTTCGCTTCCGAAATCTAAGAAGATTCCTGTGCTGAGCATGGATAGGAATCCTCCTCTGACAAAGGGAAGTGAATGGGCAACCGGAACACTGCCCCCCCTCCCCCCATATGTGAACTGAAGGGGTGGTGTCAGTGCTGCGTCGTTGGGGGAAGATTAGCTGCAAGTGAGCAGCACGTGCTTTCCTAAGACAGCTGTAGCTGCTGAGCAGTGGTGCAGAGTGACGAATCTCCTCTAAGAGCGCGAAATGAGGCCACAGCATGCCAGGCCCTGGAGCCTTCCCTGCCTCGGCCTCCAATCAGGGTTAGGGTTGGATTCCCACCTCTAGACTGATTCCAACGTGATTCCATGCAAACTACATCCCAGGCCTGATCTAATGAATTGCTCAAGGGGATGTGTTGCAGCTTCCCCACGCAGCCAGAACAGACCCACGACATTTGAGGAACGCATGAACCACGTCAGAGGAGAAGATGGATCGTGTGAGAAGTGCTCAGATACCACTGCCCTGGGAGGCAGCCATGCTGACCACACAATTTTGTTGTTCAGGCATTGAGAGTAGGTGGGATCCAGCTAGAAGGAAGCCACATTTGCACTAGTCCAGTAGCACATGAACAGCTCTTTATTTGGTCTGACAAATACAACGGGGGATCTGTGATATATCGAATAAATAGGCTTTGTATTTTACATAACTGAAGACACAGATGGTAAAAAGAACATAGAGCCTGGATTGGTAACGGTTATATTTTGCTTTGATCTGACAGACAACACTGGCAAAGTTGTGGTAGCCAGAGGAAACCCAGTGCTGAGGAAATCAACATTGATTTAATGTTTACTTAGGATCTGTTCCACCAATGAATTCCAGATGTGGGCTCTAATTGTCACATTCTGCTGTGCTGGAGCAGCATGCATGTGTAAGGGTGCTTCATAAAACAATCTGCCAGACGCACATTAAATCTTGCACTTTGCCAGCTATTGTAAGAAAAAGGATGCTCTTAAAGTACTAAGCATTCAGTTCTCTCTCCCCCCCCCTCTCTCTGGTATTAGAAAGCTACATGTGATTTGAGCTTCCAATTCAAAACAAACCCAAAGCCTGTCCGTCTGTAGCTCTTACTAGACATGAATTGAGTAATACAGCACAGCTCCTGAGCATCCACTACATACTGGGGGAACATTTAAAGCACGGCATCAAAGGGACCTTGACTTTCACCCCCAAATCATCTTCTTGCCGGACTACAGGTAACACCCTTAAGAAACATGACGGTGCTTTGGGGAGTTGGCAGTGGTGAGTAGGGCAGATGCAGGTGAAGAAAGGCAGGCACGCCAGCTGTGGAGCAAAGATCCATGATGAGGCATTTTTAGACACTAACCATAGATTTTGCTACTGTTCCTCTCCTTCATCAAAATAGGTGGTTGTGGCTCTTGGACATAAGTTAGGTGGGTGTAATTCTGACAGGGAAGCCATGTTAGTCTGCTGTGCAAAAATAAACTGAAGTCTTGTGGCCGTTCCAAGTCTGTCAATGTTTGACTCAGTCCAGTACAACTTTTCATGGAATGGAACCCCCATTGTCAGGTGGCTGGGCAGTCTGGCTTTCCTGTCCATATAGGTTTTATACATCTCAGTCTTATACATTACTATACATGTATTGAGTGTCTCCAAAATTTCTAGTACTTCTAAAGCCTATTAAAGGCGTTAAGGAGCTCCCTGGAATCTCACAGAATAAGTGCCAATGTTTTAATATAATGGCTTTTATAGGTTTTGCTAATAGGTTGTATGATACGATTTATATTTGCTTTTGGTTTGTTTTGTAATAAGGACATTCTTTCTGTTTTACTAGCTCTAAAATAAGCAGAATAAACTACATGTTCTGGGTACCCCCTGTGTAGAAATTGATTCAGCGTTTTCTTGGAATCCTGTTCATAATCAGAATGTAGAGCAGAATTTCTTTTGAGTCTCAGCAATTGACCATAAGGTATATAATTACGCAATTGTGGAGGGTGATAGGAGTCATGTTTTAAGAAAGAATTCTTTGCAGAGTTTTTATAAAAGGTTTTGAAATATCATGTTCTATTTTCACTGATAGTAATTAGAACATCCAAAAAATTAATTTGATGAGGATGGTGATGTTCAGCAAATTTGATGGTAGCATGTAATGAATTTAACCATACCAAAAATCGCTGAAACTTATTTTCATCTCTGAAAAGATATATGATGTCATCAATGTACCTTTCCCAAAAGAATACATGGTCATAAAAGGGATTAAATGAATGATCAAAGATGAACTTCTCTTCCCAGCCATGTAGAGGCTTGCCACACTGGGTGCTATAGGGCAGCCCATAGCTACACCATGAACTTGAAAATAAAAAGAGTCTAAAGTAGTTCTTTTCTAAAGAAGCTCTTTTCAAAAATCAGGTAAATAAGCTCCATTAGAAAACTCCCTCATGGATCACTGCCTTGACGTGGCAAGGGGGCCTGCGTGGTTCAATGAGGCTGTGGGCTATGCTGTGGAGGGCCACCCAGGACGGACAGGCCACAGCAGAGAACTCAGACCAAGTGTGATCCACTGGAGAAGGAAATGGCAACCCACTCCAGTATTTTTGCCAAGAAAACCCCACGGACAGTATCAAAAGGCTAAAAGATATGACGCCGGAAGATGAGCCCCTCAGGTCGGAAGGTGTCCAATATGCTACTGGGGAAGAGCAGAGGGCAAGTACAAGTAACCCCAGAAAGAGTGAAGCGGCTGGGCCAAAGCCAAAAGGATGCTCAGTTGTGGATGTGTCTGATGGTGAAAGGAAAGTCCGATGCTGCAAAGAACAATACTGCATAGGAACCTGGAACGTAAGATCTATGAATCAAGGTAAGCTTGACATGGTCAAAAATGAGATGGCAAGAATGAACATCGATATCTATCAGAACCCACAGCCAACAACGTAGTACACGCTTATCAGGAAGGGTAATACTTTATTGAAGAGCTATAGATGCATTAACATAGGCACTGTTAAGAATGGCGGCTGCCCATGGGCATAATAGGATATAGGGTATTTGTATGCATTCATATGCATATCCGGTTCCAGCCCTTGGCATCCATCGAAACCTGTACCCCCTCCTATCTTGATTGAGGGCGAGGAACATTATGAGATTTCTAAAATCCTGGACTCTAAAATCAAATGTGGAAAGTTGATGTATTTGGTTGAATGGTTGGATTTCGGACCCCAGCACCTTGAGTGGGTGGTAGTAGGGGATATTCATGCCCCCTCACTTGTTCGGAAGTTTCATCGTGACTTCCCGGAATGACCGGGAGTCTCCCGGAATGACCAGGAGACCTCTTGGAATGACCAGGAATGGTGGGGAGAAGCTGATTTTTGAGGGGGCAGTATGTCAGCTAAGCTGCCATGGTGGTTGGGGAGGTCAGTTGTACTCTAATCGCTTTTGCATTCCTTCTGTGCTTCTTCGCTGCTGTAACGCTTATTTCTAAGTTGTGCAGGTGGTGGGATGTTGATGTCTGGTTTCAGAGGAACCGTGGGAGCAGGCTTGGTTCCCAGCTTCAGCTCTAATGGCCTGTGCGCCATCTCCCACCAAGGCAGTGTGTGTGTGGGGGGGTGCATACGAATACCCTATATCCTATTATGCCTATGGGCAGCTGCCATTCTTAACAGTGCCTATGTTAACCGGAATAACAGACAAGTTTGGCCTTGGAAAGCAAAATGAAGCAGGGCAAAGGTTAACAGAGTTTTGTCAAGAGAACACACTGGTCATAGCAAACACCCTTTTCCAACAACCTAAGAGGCGACTCTACACATGGACATCACCAGATGGGCAACACCAAAATCAGATTGACTATATAATTTGCAGTCAATGATGGAGAAGCTCTATTCAGTCAGTAAAAACAGGACCTGGAGCTGACTGTGGCTCAGATCATGAGCTACTCATTGCAAAATTCAGACTTAAACTGAAGAAAATTGGGAAAACCACCAGGCCATTCAGGTTTGACCTAGATCGCATCCCTGATGAATATACAGTAGAGGTGAAGAATAGATTCAAGGGTCTAGATTTGATAGACAGAGTGCCTGAAGAACTATGGACGGAGGTTCGTGACACTGTACAGGAGGCAGTGATCAGCACCACCCTAAAGATAAAGAAATGCAAGAAAGCAAAGTGGCTGTCTGATGAGACTTCACAAATAGCAGAGGAAAGAAGGAAAGCGAAAGGCAAAGGCAAAAAGGAAAGATTTACCCAACTGAATGCAGATTTCCAGAGAACAGCAAGGAGAGATAAGGAGGCCTTCCTGAATGAACAATGCAAAGTAATAGAGGAAAACAATAGAATGGGAAGGACTAGAGATATCTTCAAGAAAATTGGAGAAATCAAGGGAGCATTCCATGTAAAGCTGGCCATGATAAAGGACAAAAA
>NW_015160253.1:234594-246927 GCF_001447785.1 Gekko japonicus
GACCCCCCCAGAATTACAGCTCATCTCCAGACTACAAAGATCTGGCGTTCTCTTGGAGAAAATGGATGCTTTGGAGAGTGGACTTTGTGGCGTTGTACTGTATGGTCCATATGGTCAAAGCAATGGCATTCCCAGTAGTAATGTATGGCTGCAAGAGTAGGACTATAAGGAAGGCCGAGTGCCGAAGAATAGATTCTTTTGAATTATGGTGCTGGAGAAGACTCTTGAGAGTCCCTTGGACTGCCAGGAGATCAAATCAGTCAATCCTAAAAGAAATCAACCCTGACTGTTCTCTGGAAGGCCAGATAATGCAACTGAAGTTCAAATACTTTGGCCACCAAATGAGAAGGGAGTACTCACTGGAGAAGACCTTGATGCTGGGAAAGATTGAAGGTCAAAGAAGTCAGGGATGGCAAAGGATGAGATGGTTAGACAGTGTCATAGATGCAACGAACATGAAATTGAACAAACTTCAGAGGACGGCGGAAGACAGGAAGGCCTGGCGTGATCTAGCCCATGGGGTCGCGGAGAGTCGGACTCGACTGTGCGACTGAACAACAACAGAAAATGTGTCGGAGGAGGCTTAATGGTGAGTGAGTCTAAATAATTTTCCAAAGTCAAATGTGCCTCATCAAGAGGTATATTTGTGTAGAGCGAGGAATGTCCTTAATAAATGTTTTAATACCTGGAATGAATGGTTGTAGAAAAGAATCAACATATTTAGCCAGGGGTTCTAAAAGAGTATCTATACCACTAACAATAGGTCTCCCTGAAGGAGACAGGATTCCCTTATGGACTCTAGGAAGCAGATAAAAGGTGGGCACCTTTGGATGTTTTTGTAAAAGATAAGAAGCTGTATAATCATTAACATACACCATTAAGGCAGCCTCTGTTACAGTAACTTTAATAAGATTCATTGTGTTTAGTGGGATCTGACATAGTGGGTACATGGAAGGATCTATCATTCAATTGTCTATTAATTTCTTGGATGTAATCTGACATATTCATAACTACAATCCCTCCCGCCTGATCAGCAGGCTTTATAGTGATTTCTGGATCTTGCATTAGATTAAATAAGGCAGTCATTTCTTATTTGGTTAAATTATAATTTCGCCAGTTTTTACTTCCATTCTCCAGGGCTGTAATATCCCTAAGGACAACCTTCTCAAAAGTAGTAATAGCAGGTTCAGACACATTAGGCATGAAGGTAGATTTAGGTCTAAATTGATTAACAATGTCAGAATCTGTGCCAAATATACATTTTAACTTTAGCATTCTAATTAAGCGAAAGAAGTCCACCCATGTCTGAAAGTCATTATAAGAGGGAACCGTGACATTTGTTTAGGACTGCCAATTCTACTGGCAATAAGGAACGGGAGGAGAGATATATCACGATGTCCTCCAGTGTCCTCCGTGGGGCTGAAAATCCAAAGGTGTATAACTTTTCATTGTCAGGTGGCTAGGTAGTCTGGCCTTCCTGTCCATATATGTTTTATACATCTCAGTCGTATACATTACTATACACGTATTGAGCACTTGCACAAGCTGTTAAAAGCGAAAGTAAACATCCCATTTGGATTATGATAGGAAGGCAGCCTTGGGGAGAGATTGTGTGTTGAGGGCCTGTCTCCAGGAGCACACGAGTGATCAGAACTGAGCCTATTCCTATGAGGCATTTCAATCAGCCTGCCTTGCCATTTACACATTCACAAAATGGAGTCCAGTTTGGAGGCATCTGAGAAACTCATTCAGCAGATCAGTGTCTGTCTACTCTGATTCTATCTAGGGCAGTTAAAGCAAATGCAGATGTTGCAGTCCCAAGGGAACCCTGAAGTCACAGACAAACAGAGGATGAAGCTCTCCTTGACACAGAGAGTACTCCATCTTTCTGGGTTATACCTCTGAGGATGCCAGTCACAATTACTGGCAAACTGTCAGGTCCTACAATGCCAAGACCACGGCCACACCGCCCGGGAAATCTACAGCAACTAATGAACTCCGGCCGTGAAAGCCTTTGACAACATAGAGGATGAAGTACCTGATTCAAAAAAATTAGTACTACCTTTTAGACCCAAAACAGACATGATGGTACCAGACTCATCTCTGTGAACATGGGTCTGCCCCAATCACACACACACACACACACACACAGAAAAAGGCCAAGGGGTGACAAGGCTGAAACCATTAAAATCCACTCCCCCACCATAAATATCATTAAAACAAATTAGAAACAGAGTTAAAAAACATACAAAGATATAAGCACAGCAAACACTGGTCAGGAAGGGGGGGATCATTGAGGGAATGCCAAATGGAGAGAAAAAAGGTCTTCGCTCACTGATGGAAGATGGCAATGGAAGGAGGTAGATGGATCTCCCTAGAGAGAGAGTTCCAGAGCTTTGGGGCCATATCAAGAAGGCCCTCCCCCAGGTTGCCACCTGCCTAAACTCAGAAGGCGGAAGCGCTCAAAACAGGGTCTCCAAAGATGACTGCGGTGGTTTGGTGGGTTCATAATGGAGCAGGCAGGTCTGTTGGTCACAAATCATACAGGACTTTGAAGTTCAAGATCAGCACCTTGAACTGTGCCTGGAAACAAACTGGGAGCCAGTGTAGATGGGCCAAGACTAGAGTGCTATTTATTAATTTGTTCATTCATTTATTTATTTTGCTCTATTTATACCCCCCCACCTTCATCCTCAATGGGGACCCAAAGTGACGTACATCATTCTTGTCTCTGTTTTATCCCCACAAGCTACCCTGTGAGGTAGGTTAGGCTAAGTGTGCGTGATGGGCCTAGAGTCACTCATCAACCTCCCAAGGCAGAGTGGGGATTTGAAACTGGGTCTCCCAGATCCTAGTCTAACGGTTTAACCATGACACCGCACTGGATATGGTCCCTACGACCCACACCAGCCAACACCCTGGCTGCAGCATTCTGTACCAACTGAACTTTCTGGACACTTTTCAAGAGTAGCCGAACACAGAACACAGGACCCTTTAAACAGGACCACAAAGCTGCCCCTTGACATGCAATGGGGGGCACACTTAAAATGCAGGTCTGCCACCTTCAACTTTCCTTTACAAAGAAATCATCTGAGTTAATATCTTTTAGAGTAGTACAAATCAGGATTGCTTCATGGACTTGTCCCCAGAGATAGGGGGGAAATAAACAAACAGAAAAATGGAGGAATGCTCTATTTTTTCCTCCCTCTGCCAACAGCTTTTTTTCCAGTTTTTCTGAATAAAAACTGGAAATTCTGGGGCGCTCTGAAAGAATTTGTATAAAATATTCTCTCAGAATGTGAAATGCTTTTTAAAACAAGTTTTTTACACAGTCAGAATGTGCAATATGAAGACTTTTTCCCCAAGACAACCTACAGCATTAGAAAATGATAGATACAATTTTCCCCCAATTAATATGCTGCAATGTGCTGCAATCATACACGACTGGAAAGGTCAGGGCCTAACTTGACATTCAGATATGCTGGTAGCCCTGTTATGACTGAGGATAACCCTCCCCACACTGTATTCCATGTCATTGTGGCCCCATTCTGGAGAAGCCTTTGCGGGCTCAGCGGGAAGGTGAAGGCACAAGACAGCCACTCAGAGGAGACTTTGCACTACCCGATTGGCATCTATTCTATCAGGTCACAACTTTGTCATGGACAGAGAGTGGATTACTTTACAAAACTCAAGTCTTCTGAAATTAGATGGGCATGACTTATTATTGGGCTGGCATGCCTTCCTATGGTATGACAAGCAAAATTCACACTCATACTTCAAGCAACATAGTCTTAGAGCTGCTTTATTGAAAATTTGGGAAGAAATACAAATATTGTTCTATATAAAAATACCAAAATGGGTAGCCCCTCTGGAAGCATTTACAAACCCTAATTTAATTTCAAGCAATTTAATCGGGCGATATGAAGAATTATTAGACAGTAAGAATGAGTTAAAAACACAAGAGATGCAGCAGAAACAAGAAGTGACCCTAACTTGGTGGGAAAGAATTCAATTAGAATCCAGATAAGCCAAAGATAAGCATATGGGTTTTTATGAAAAACAGACAAATTTACATAAAATACTATTAAATACCAAAGAAAAACTTATTAAAAAAAATATATATGGTATTAGATTTCAAGATGCAAGACGAAGTAGTTAAGGTCTCAATGATTTCTTGCGCACAAAATGTAGGATATAACATTGATTTCGATCAATGGTCTACAGTCTGGAAAATCACTAAAGCTGTTTCCTTTAAAGAAAACTTTTACAAGATGTTTTATAGATGGTACTTAACACCTGATAGATTGGCTAGATTATAGATGGTACTTAACACCTGATAGATTGGCTAGATATTACCCTAGCATGTCAAATTTATGTTGGAATTGTAAACTTTTTATCACATGTGGTAGACATGCGATAAGAGCAAAAATATTGGGTTGGGATTCATAGCACGTTACAGCAAATAATAGGAGTTAATATACCTTTTAAACCAGAACTCTTTTTGTTAAATGTAATACCAGAACAATTTAAAAAGTCAGATTGTTATATGATCACCCATATTGTAACAGCAGCCAGAATTTTATATGCCAGTATGTGGGAAAATGTGGAAAGATATGATCTTCAAATTAATGGAAACAGCTGAAATGGACAAATTAACTATATTACTTCAAGGAAGAAGAAACAACATTTTTAAAGAGGTTTGGTCAAGATTCTACAATTGGATTGAGAACTGTATTAAAATCTTGATTATATTAAAAGAATAAGCTTAATTCATGTAATATTATTAGATACAAAGAAATAGGAGAAGATACTCCAAATAAACTGAACGATTGTGGGATGGTAACCTGTTCATGTTTGTATTCTGTGTTTTGTGGTTCTATCTCGTTAGAAACCTATTAAAATTGTTATTAAAAAAAAGACAGTCACTCCGTGTCTGACAGCCACTCAACCCACAGTGGTACCAAATGGTAACACATCAAGCAACAATGGAAAAGAATGTCTCTAGAGTGTCCCAAGGAGCCAAGAAAAATAACTTCTAATAATCCAGCTGAAAGGTCTTAGTGGATATAATTAAAGTCTTAGCCACCCCTGCCCTACCCCAGTGTTGTTCAAGTTTTTTTTAATAATATGTTTATTTGGTTTTCAAGATAATAAACATCTATGACCTACGCATTTACACAAGAACACCATCCATAATACCCAGCCTAGAAGAATTTTTAACAGCAATCCAACAGAGCAAAGAGATTACATTTTTCGTGTATCCAGCCCACAAAACAACTCCAAACTGAGTACAAACAACGACTGAAAATGTTTTCCAAGATATAACTGCTTCGTTTCTTAAACAATGATCTTATACATGTTAATTTTATAATTAGTTTAACAAATTGGCATTCAACATCAACTTTATCCTCTCAAGGCAAGTACTAAGGAGGGCAAGTACCAGGAGGGCATACAAATTTTGGTGCTATAGCAAGATACTGCATTACAGAGAGAGCACCCTAGGCTTCTGGTCTTGGGTGACTACAACGTCCACGCCGATGACGCGGCTTCTGGTCTTGGGTGACTACAACGTCCACGCCGATGACGCGGCTTCTGGTCTTGGGTGACTACAACGTCCACGCCGATGACGCGGCTTCTGGTCTTGGGTGACTACAACGTCCACGCCAATGACGCGGCCTCCAGCCGGGATGCACACCTGGTGTCGTCCATGGCAGCACTGGGAGTCTCCCAATTTGTATTGACCCCCACGCACTGGGCCGGGCACACACTCAATTTGATCTTCACTGCGGGGATTACAGTGGACCAGATTACTGCAATGGCAGTACCATGGTCGGACCACTATGCCCTGAAGGCTCACCTGAATGTCCCACCCCATCCCTGTTTAGGCGACGAGCAGATTTTAGCTCGCCTGCGGAGCCAAATGGACCCCGTACAGCTTCAGATGGCTCTGTGAGGTTCCTAGGATTTCTCTGAAAAGAGCAGCAGACAGGTCAAGGATTTCCACGCTTATTTCCGGGTGCACATAAGGGAAGGGGATGAATTCAAGACTGCTTTCAATACCCCTTTGGGCCAGTTTGAATACCTGGTGATGCCATTTGGTCTCCAGGGGGGTCCGGGAGTTTTTATGTATTTAATAAATGAGGTATTGCATAAGCATCTGTTTAAGGGGGTGCTTGTGTACTTGGACGACATTTTGCTGTATTCCCCCGACAAAACCTCTCATGTGCAGTTGGTGAGAGAGGTGCTCAAAAAGTTGCACAAGCACAAACTGTTTGCCAAACTGTCAAAATGCGAGTTCCATAAAACTGAAATTGACTTTCTGGGTTATCACATCTCCCCCCGAGGCATAGAAATGGACAAAGGGAAAGTAAAGGATGTTTTCGGGTGGGAGGCCCCCAGAACTCACCGGCAACTTCAAAGTTTCTTAGGGTTCACAAATTTCCATAGAAATTTCCTGCCGAATTTTGTTCAAGTGAGCTTGCCCCTTACTGACTTGCTGAAAACAAAGGGGAAGGGACCAGAGGCTGCTAAGCCGGGGGCTGAGCTGCTGTGGACCCCTGAATGCCAAGAGGCGTTCGATAAACTGAAAGCCCTTTTTACCACCAAACCCATTCTGGTGCACCCAGACGAAACTAAAAAGTTTGTGGTGCAAACAGACACCTTGGATGTAGCTATGGGCGGTGCGATCTTGCAAGAGGGAGCTGATGGCAAACTCCATCCTCTAGCCTACGTGTCCCGCAAATTCACCGACACCAAACGCAATTGGTCGGTATGGGACAAGGAGGCAGGGGCCAGCTGGCTAGCTCTGTCCACATGGAGGCATTGGTTGGAGGGGGCAAGGGGACCGTTTGAGGTATGGACAGATCACAAGAATCTCGAAGTGTTTCGCACCCCCTGGAACCTAAATGCCAAACAGCTCCGGTGGGCTCTAAGTTTCAATTCACCCTGTACCATTTCCCAGGCAAATCAAACTTGCTGGAGGATGCCTTGTCCCGCCTCCCGCAGCATGAAAGCCGACGCGAGGAGGTCCCAGAGTCTATGTTCATGCCTTTTCAATTGGGCGGAGCGGTGACGACACGGGGACAGGCTAAACGTACCTCCCCTTTACCCCCCCCCCCGAGGGATGGGAAGCCAAGTTAGCCACCCCCTTTTTGGATTCTGGAGCATGTGGAATGTTCTAGAGAAATGCCACCACCATTCGGCTTTTATTTATAAGGGATGGATATATATATATAAACTTTTTATACGTGTATTTCGGATGTGTGTCGGTGCAATATAGAGAATAGTGACCACTGAGGAAGGCCCGAAGGGTATATCACTGTTAATTTAGTCAATGAAGGGAAAAGCGACACCCAGGAGCAGTGTTCCCTCTAAGCTGAGTGAGTGTGAGCTAGCTCACAGTTTTTTAGCCTCTGGCTCACATATTTTTGTTTCCGCTCAGGAAGGAGGGCTCCAGAGTAAACTAATTTATGCAGCAGCCAAATCGCTCACTCACAACTTTAATGCCAGCAGCTCACAAAGTAGAATTTTTGCTCACAAGACTCCGCAGCTTACAGGGAGCATTGCCCAGGAGGGCATACAAATTTTGGTGCTATAGCAAGATACTGCATTACAGAGAGACATCAGAGTATATTCCAAGTTTAACTGAGACACACAGGGAAAGTCAGCAAAACAGATGTTCAACATGCTGATCTTTGAAGGGCATGGCCACAAAGGCCAAACCATCTATACCCACAATTGTGAGTCTCCTGTGATGCTGGGGAAACCCATTTACTGAAAGCTACGATTCGTTTAGCAGTGCAACTACAACTGCTGCTCCATGAGTCTCTGCTCACCAATCTCAAACCCCTTCATCAAGACCAGATGACTTCACCTACAAAGATGCGAGATTAGATACGAGCCCTCCCACAAGAACACTGTCTGTGTAAGCCTGAACAGAGTTATATCCAAGTTATATCCAAGTCCACTGCATTTAAATTAAAACAAGCTGAAAACATGCAAGAAGACAAGTGCAACCCAGTGGGAAATGCATTCAAACCAGTGTTCCATCGCACCATTGTGATAGCCTGAGAGCAACTTCCAGATGATGGACATCCTTTCCCAGTTCTTGAGACCTTCCCAGTGGACCTCATCAATGTCAAGAGGGTTATTATGAAAGACAAAGAAAGCCACCTGAGCTACCAGCTGGAATGAGGAATGTGCCGGCACTACAGGAGCCACAGAAAATACTGCAAATTATGAATTGAGCCTTGTTCAGAAAATATGATTGTGCAGTGACTTTCATGGAGGTGGCCAAATCAGTCTCATGATAGTACTAAGCAACGGAAGCCAGAACAGTGAAAACGAGTCTGGCCGTGTGCTGCAGGGTATCACAGGTGAAGACTTTCCAATTTCCCGGGGGGGGGGGGCTGGGGCTGGGCCAGAGGCATTACTAAGTCATTAAAAGAACTGGGACCCAATAACATCACAGGCCATTGTCACTATTTATGGAGGTGGAGCCATGTGGGATTTAGGGAGGGGCCCCTGGGAGTAGCAGAGGTGTTCTGGGACTGGAATGACAAACCCAAATACTCTCATTTTTGGCAGAATGACACCCCTCCCCTCCTCCACCTGGCTATTGTGCATCCTACATGAAGCAGGGTGATTCAGCAGATGCAAGCCAATGCCAGTGGTCTGCCTCCACCAACTCACACAGCAGAACCAGAGCTTGCAGGTTCAGCAATGGAGCTAGGGGTGCCAGCCTCCAGGTGGGACCTGGTGGGACCCCTGGAATTACAGCTCATTTTCAGACTACAAAGATTAGTTTCCCTGAAGAAAATGGATGTTCTGGAGGGTGGACTCTATGGCATTATACCCCCCTGAGATCCCAGATCCCAGTCCTCCCCAGGCTCCATCCCCAAATCTCCAGGAGTTTCCCAACCTGTTTCAGGCCACCCCAGTGGTGGACAGGGGGAACCTGGCAACCCTAACTAGGGATGTTTTAACAAGGGAGGGAGGGAGAGGAGAGGTGGAAGAAAGCAAATAGATGGGGAGAGAGGAAGGAAGGAGAGGAATGGCGGGGAAAGCAAATAGATGGGGAGACAGAAAATAAAGAAAGGAGAGAGAAAGGGAGGAGAGAGATAAAAAAGCAAATAGATGGGGAGGGAGGAAGGAAGGAGAGAAATGGAAAGAAAGCAAATAGATGGAGAAGGAAGGAAGGAAGGAAGGAAGGAAGGAAGGAAGGAAGGAAGGATGAAAGAGAGAGAGAGAGAGGGAGGCGAGATGGAAAGGGAGGGCTGCAAGCAAGAGCGCATTCTGGTGCCAAGGAATCCTCCTGCACACAAGCGTGTGCTCACCCCCCCAATGCAAAGTAAAGTTGACCAGTGAAGTTCCCCTAGGCGCGTGCGCATGCACACACTCACCTCCACCCTCCTCCAATGCAAATAAAGTCAACTGGCGAAGCTCGAAAGCGCAACTGCAGCAGCCAGCAAGGACTAGTTGAGAAAGGGAAGCTGGCTGTGATTCACCAGTGGAGCAAGGGAGGCCTGACCGAAGGGACGGATGGAGCACCTAGGTCCCTGGCTGGCAGGATGCAGAGAGGGAGGGCTGCATTGGGACCCCCTGGGCCTTGCTCCAATGGGGGGGGGAGAGATCCATAACAAATCAGGGCCCAATCACCCCCTCGGCCATCTAGGAGCACTTGCTGGGGGCCGGCTTCTCATTGCAGTCCCGAAATGGGCTGGGGGAGAGCTCCTGCGCCTTTGGAAAGGCAAAAATCTAACCGGTGCTTCATCCCCCACCCCACCCAATCCCCCCACATGGCTGCCCACCCCTGAAAACACCCCCCCCAACCTTGCTGCCCCAGCCAGCTCCAGTCCTTACTTTACTCTGCAGTCTGCGTGGTGGGAAAACAGCGAAGGTGAAGCCACGTGCAGCCTCCAGGCTCCAGCTCCTCCAGGCTGAACTGAGGGCTGCTGGGAGATGGGGGGTGGGGCTTAGCTTCTAGGAAGCAAGCCCCCGCCCTGACTTCCCTCCAAGTCTCAACCCATCTGACAGAAAGTGGAGGGGAAAAACCCTCCACTTTCAAAATGGGGTGGGGGCATGGGGGATGGGTGGCAAGGCTCTGGTTGCCCCTGGGGGAGGCTCAGTACCCTATGCAAAATTTTGGGGAGGGCGCCAGCTCCCCAGCCCCCCAGCCCCCGCGTAGATTACAGAGGTCGCTGCAACCACTGGAGAATGTTTCTGAGTCAGGTCTGCGATAAAACCAGTCTTATCACATCCTCAGCCAACGAACGGAAGACAGGGGAGAGTACAGACACAACCTGCAGGAGTATGTTTTAATGGCAAAAATTACAGAATCACACAGAAGGGCAGTGAGGCAGTATCTGGCTTCCCAGTGCATTCAAGAAAGATGGCTGCTAAATGCAGCTGATACTGATGGGAAGGACTATTAAGTGACGGTGATGAGGCCTGAAGACACCCATATACATATCATGTGCTTGGTAGTACTAGATTTTTCTGTTTCCAGAAATGTAACACACACATAAAGGTCTCTTATGCTGGCAAAACAGGAACAAGCATCAGGAGAGATGTGATACTGTCAGTGCCCTTGGAGGCAAAGGGAATAGCAATAAAGCAGTGCAGAACACACCTATGGACTGAGGCAATGAATGGGACCTTTCTCCAAAGCTCAGAGAGTAACACAGGGCTTCTTTATGTTCAGTTGGAAAAGTCAGCGATCTGAAAAGTCAGTGATCTGAGATACTGTCTGCTCTGTGCAATGAAGTGAGAGGTGGAGTTACCAACATCTACTGCTTTGTGTGTGTGTCTGTGTTTTTAAATATCCCCCCAAATCTAAAGATGCGTTACCACTGCCAGCCCTGCAAAGTCCAGCTGGGTGGAGGAAAAGAGACCTCAACAGATGCCAAAGAAAAACACTTTGTGTTTGTCATTGTGACAAACAAGCTTCAGAAAACACAAAGCCCAGTTATTTTCCTAAACTCCAGGTAACTTATCTACTAACAGTGCTAATTCTCATTAAAACTGAGTGCAGCTGCTTCTCCACTTCCATTATTATCACTAATTTAGTGGTGAGCCATAAAAGCTTATCAAGTTCAGGTATGAAAGGAAATTGTGTTTTCTGCTTAGGTTGGTTATGCTTCCGAGGTGAGCCGCTGCAGAGTCCTTGGATTAAAGGGATACAAAAGGGCCAAACCAGAAGCGGAAGATTGGGGAGGGGGGGAGAGGTCAGCTTTGTTACAATCATGAAAGGGGCTGGCTCAAGAGGCGGAAAGGAGTAGGACAAGAGATGAACCACACCTCTGGGGAACGTGAATGAGCCAGGGATGTTCTGCTGTGGAGAATAAAGAGGAATTTATTTATTTTTTATTTTATTTATTATTAAATTTATACCCCGCCCTCCCCCGTAGGGCTCAGGGGGGCTTACATGGCAGGAAAAACTTGCTAATAAAAATATCAAATAGTTTAGTACATTTAAAAAACATAATATACAATTTAAAAAACCCACTCAAACATTAAAGTGCTCAAACTACACATCGTCCATTTCGGAATCTCAGAGAGGACAACCACATTCACAACCGAACATCCCCGGTAGGCATTCCATAATGTTAATCAGGTGTTTCTTCCCGCCCTCCTAGGGCCCTACCCCCCCCAATGATGGTAATATAGTCGGGGGGCGGCGGCCCCTAATCGAAAGCCTGGTGGAAGAGCTCCGTCTTGCAGGACTTGCGGAACTGCATCAGGTCCCGCAGGGCCCGGATCTCCTCCGGGAGCTCATTCCACCAGGTGGGGGCCGCCACTGAGAAGGCCCTAGCCCTTGTGACGGCCAATTTAGCATCCTTGGGGCCCGGTACAGTTAGAAGATTTTGGGCCCCAGACCGTAGAGCTCTTGGGGGAACATACGGGGAAAGGCGGTCCCTCAGGTAGGCTGGACCCAGACCATATAGGGCTTTATAGGTAAGAACCAGCACTTTGAAGTGAATCCGGTACACTACTGGCAACCAGTGCAGCGCTTTCAGCACAGGCTGAATATGGTCCCTTCTAGAGAGACCCATTAACAGCCTGGCCGCAGCATTCTGCACCAGTTGCAGCCTCCGGGTTTGCGACAAAGGCAGCCCCATGTAGAGAGCGTTGCAGTGGTCTAGCCTCGAGGTGACCGTCGCATGGATCACTGTGGCCAGATCATCACGGTCCAGGTAGGGGGCCAACTGCCGAGCCCGCCGAAGATGGAAAAAGGCGGACTTGACAGTGGCTGCCACCTGGGTCTCCATCGTTAAGGCAGAGTCCAGGTGAACTCCCAAACTCCGAACCCCAGACGCAGGCACCAAAGGCACC
>NW_015160253.1:247058-254249 GCF_001447785.1 Gekko japonicus
GTACCTACGGGAGCGCTGGTCCCCGAAAGCCACCCTTTGTCCCCGACCTTGGAGGAAAGAGGCAAACCATTGAAGGGCAAGCCCCTGAATTCACACATCGGCAAGGCGATGGGTCAGCAACTGGTGGTTGACAGTGTCAAACGCTGCTGACAGGTCTAACAACACCAGTGCTGCCACACCGCCCCAATCCAGATGTCTCCGGAGATCATCAGTCAGGGCGACCAAAGCCGTCTCGGTCCCGTGACCCGGGCGGAAGCTGGACTGGAAGGGATCTAAGACTGAAGCATCCTCCAGAAAGCACTGTAACTGTAACGCCACCGCCCTCTCTATCAATTTGCCCAAATAGGGCAAATTAGACACCGGCCGATAGTTGGCCAATTCGGCCGGGTCTAGAGATGGTCTTTTTAAGAGAGGGCGGACCATCGCGTCCTTGAGCGCCGTCGGAAAACGCCCCTCCGAGAGGGACATGTTGACAATATCTCGAACGGAGCAAGGAGAAAAGATCCTGGAGACAGAAATTAACTGTGCTTATTTCTCTCCTACTCCACAGAATTCTGGTTTCTGAAACCAAAGCCAAAAGGTTTTGCACCACACCCACTGCCTGTTCTTGTTCCTTCCATGGTTTCTGCCCCAGAGCAAGCCCCTCCCTTCTCACAGGATGGCACTGGAAACGAAAAGCTTTCCAAAAGGGCCATCTTCGAAAGAGCCTGCTGCTAGCCTGAGGGAGGGCAGCCCCCCCTACACACACCCACACACACGCTAAACAGCTAAACGCAAAATAATTTTGCTCTGCACATAGGGCCAGTTCTCCACCCAAACACTCAAGGCGACACTTGAGGCCCTGGCAGTGCCCCCCCCGGGGGGGGTTTTGGCTTCCTTCCGTTTGTCCTAACAAGTATGTATCACCCACTCACTTATTTGCTGGTACATCAACATTTGCACAGGTAAACCTGGCTTTTCTCAACCTTCAGGCCCAAAATGTTGCCTGCTCATGTCCTACCTTCTGCGACATGCATTTAAAATGTGGAATAAATAAAATGTTTGACTCTTCAAAAAAAAAACAGACTGACATCCCTAATGCTCACTGGTAGTCACTTAGAGAAAATAAGAATGACATTTAAAGAAAAGTGTTATTATTAAGAAATAAACATGAAATCTCTGGCTGAAGCAACATCAGGAAGAGTATAGGCAAACACCTGTTACCTGAACAAATGGCACCTGTTCAGAGAGACACAGAGCTGGATCCCACAAGTTCCTTCGGCTAAAGAAAGATCCCACCAGAGCATTTAGGAGAAGGAACCCAACAGGGCCCAACTGATAGATTTTCCTCTTCAAGGTCCCTTAATTCAAACACTCCGTTTCTACCCAAGAAATGAGTGGAATATAAAGGGGGGGGGGATGATCCCATTCTTACCAGGCCCTCGACAGTTTCCATCTCAATACAGTACAAAAGGCGGTGTGTATACTTTTCTGGTCAAAAAAGACACAACTTTTAAACTCCGGATCATAGGAAAACAAGCAAAGACAGATCAGTTTATTTTTAATGCCTCCATGGGACCAGGAAAACTCTTGGATCTAATGATAGTTTAGTGAATAATTTCAGCACTACCAGTATTCCAGTGTTGTTGCCAGACAGACGGAAATGAGGGTTTAGAGAACAGGTTGCTTTAACAGCAGTCACATTCCAAGAGGGAGCACAAAGATCAGTATGACCGGTCCTTATCATCCAGCCTTTCCTGTGTGGAACTCACTGTGATCTGTGCCGCTGAGCTTATTGCATCATTCCTGTTTACGTGCAGCCTTCGGCTAATCTTATCTTAAAGCTGCTGGATGTGCAGCCCTGGAAACTAGCCTGGGCCATCGTCAAATACTGGAACAGACTCATTTTGCTAGAGGGTAGTAGATTATTTACAGAGTGGATTTGCAACCATTGTCAGAGGCAAAGTAAACTTCTCAAAGAACAGGGTGAACTCTTCCCTTACTCACCAATCACGATGAGAGTATAGTTCACACTCATGCTGCCAAATCCATTGGTGGCCTTGCAGATGTATGTCCCTGCATCTTCACTTTCTACTTCCTTGATTTTCAGCCCTTGCTGGAGGACCCGAAACCTTGTCCATCCACTATGGATTGTTCGGCCATCTTTCATCCACATAGTAAGAGGTGGGGGATCACCCTCCACTGGGCAAAGGAGCTTAATCGTTCTTCCTAATCTCACAGATTGCCGGTGAATCACTTTATCAGCAATTCTGGGTGGGCCTAGGAAAGAGAAGAAATACAGGAGTTAACATTTCACTGCTAGAAGTTTAGGATAGTACTGATCAGCAAATGTACCTTTTATTATTGATTATGTAAACATAGAGCCCAACGACTCACTAACAGAGACTCCAGGGCTTGCAGTGGGAACAGTGTCTGAGCTGCACAATTTGCACTTTGGCCTCAGAGTCCCACCAAAAACAGATAGGGCCAAGGGTGTTCAAGACAGCTTCCAAAAACTGATGCCACGCACCTCAGACAGAAAGACGGGTTGCTCACCTGTAACTGATTATCTTCGAGTGGTCTTCTGTGCAGTCCCACACATGGGTTGGGCACCTGCACATGACCTCATCAGAGAAAATTCTAGATTTTGCCTCAGAGTCTTTTTGACGGGCTCTCTTACCTCTCTGGGGAGCAGGCTCACATTGCACATGCCTGGAGAGGGGGAGAGACCCACCTCCCACTCAGTTCCTTCAACTATGACAGGTAAGTCTCGACAAAAATCAGGTAAGTGATCGAGAGATGCCAGCAGTGGGGAAAGCCAGGTGGGATTGTGGCACTGCACAGAAGACCACCCGAAGATCATCAGTTACAGGTAAGCAACCTGTTTATCTTCTCTGAGGTCTCTGTGCAGTCCCACAAATGGGTGACTGAAGAGCTGAACCAGGTGGAGGAGGGAGCTGGCAGCTAGAAAAAAAACAGAGTGTTAATCTCAGATATCACAATATGTCCCACCTGAGAAGAATGAAGACTCATGTGAAAAGGGATGGTGATGAGTTCCAGTAGGAGAAAGGGACCCCCAGTAGGAGAAAGGGAACCCAAATGCATGACATCATCTTCTTGAGTGGTCACATCAACCTCTGCACTCTGCACTCTGTAGGAGTGCTCAGAATCAGAATAAGAACATAAGAGAAGCCTATGTTGGATCAGGCCAAAGGCCCATCCAGTCCAACACTCTGTCATACAGTGGCCAAAAATACCAGGTGCCATCAGGAGGTCCAGCAGTGGGGCCAGGACACCAGAAGCCCTCCCACTGTTGCCCCCCCAAGCACCAAGGATACAGAGCATCCCTTGCCCCATCCTGAGAGTCCCTATCTATACCTTGTGGCTAATGGCCACTGATGGACTTCTGCTCCATATGTTTATCCAGTTCCCTCTTGAAGCTGTCCATGCTTGTAGCTGCCGCCACCTCCTGTGGCAGTGAATTCCATGTGTTAATCACTCTCTGGGTGAAGAAGTACTTCCTTTTATCCGTTCTAACCTGACTGCTCAGCAATTTCATTGAGTGCCCATGAGGACATCGAAAATAACGGTGAGGTGAGCTGGGATAGAGCTGTTGGTGGATCAAAGATAGCAGGAGCAGACTGATCAGGAAGTCCTGAAGGGGCATGATAAGCCTGACCCTGAGGCACCGACACATCTGGACGCAGAGTATCCTGGGTCAGAGAGTGTGTTGATACCTAAGAGGCTGAACGCCAACTATGAGATCGTGAGGTGGCACGATAAGGGAAGTGCCGATTGGTGACCTCGAGTAGAAACAATGACGGGTCAAATGTGTCAAGGCCTCAGAGCAGGGGATCAGGATCCCCAAGGTGATAAGAGATTGGGAGGCGGAATGATAACATCTGGGCTCCCTGCAGTCACAGTGTGATTGAGAAGAGCGAGACAGACTCCATAAAAAAATGCTCCCCGTCATCCAGCAGGTGGAGAGGAGGCTGGAAGTCTCAGGAGACAGACCGACACTTTCAATCCCAGGCCAAAGCATACTGAGAAGGTGGAGAGTTAGACAGCAGCGGTTGGGGCCATTGGCCCGGTGTGAGGCGGTCAGTCTGAGAGGAGAGGACCGGCGTCAACACAGGAGGGTGCTCGTCATTCTTTTGGACTGCACTAGACATAGGGCGACCTGTATCAAGGTCAATGTCGAGAGTCCAGAAATTATGATGGGATCAAGCACAGGAGCAGCAGCCGAACTCGATTTTTTTTTTAACTTCGAAGTTGAGGCTTTGGTACCCTCCATTTTTTTTTACTTATGCTGCTTTTTTGCTGAGTCCGATGGTTTTTGAGCAGGCACCAAAGAGGAATGAGAGGCAGCCGAAGACATTCCAGGGCAAAGAGCCACTTCTGACAGGACTGCCTTGAGGTGAGCAGCTCGACTGCACGGGGCTTGTTTCGTAAGCTTAGCGCAGTGAGGGCAGATCTCAACTCAGTGCTGTTTCCCAAGACAGAGGAGACAAAGATTGTGTCCACTTTTGGAGGGGAGCTTCATAGGACAGAAATGGCACTCCTTAAAAGAGAGAGTGCGGCCCATACACACACCTTCTTGACTGGGGAGAGGGAGGGGAAGGGGGGAGATCGAGAAAAGTAGAATAAAAAGGGTTCTTTTTTAATGAAAAGGAAATGAAAGTAGAAGAGGAACTCCACAGAAGAAGAATTATAGCAGAGTCGAAGAAGAACTTCGCTGAGGTGAAGCGAGGAGCAACGAAGTAGAGGTGTGAACACAGGGGTGGTCAAAGCAGAGCTGAGTGGGAGGCAGCTCTCCCCCCAGCTCCAGGCATGTGCAGTGTGTGCCTGCTCCCGAGAGCAGGAAGAGAGCCCGCCAAAAGGACTCTGAGGCAAGCTCTAGACTTTTCTCTGATGAGGCTGTGCACAGGCGCCCAACCCATGTGTGGGACTGCACGGAGACCCCAGAGAAGATAGTCCAGATTTCATTAAGGGTGGCCATAGCTTCAATTTGCCTCTGACACTCCCAACATTTTGTCAGACTCGGGCATTTGACTGACGGTACCTGTTGTATTTCTACCCAGTGTATTTGAGCTTTTTGTATCCCGCTTGCTTCCTGCACCCAAAACCATTTGTTTAGCTTGCCCTCGCCTGCGCCCTTATCGCCCGCCCTTGCCCGCCATTGCATTCCTGAGGGGGGGGGGGGGAGTGCCTGTAGTAATTCAGGGAGGCTGGCTTTCGTAACTCTTCCATGAGGCCTCAAAGTCATCTTTCACATGGGAAGTGTAATGTATCCACCAGGACCACGTGTGCAACCGTTGGACCATGCGGTCGCACACAGAGCCAAAAGCTTCGTCCCTGAAGAACAATAGCGGAGCGGATCCTAGCCTGCACCAACCAGAGGGCCAGGTCCGTGGCCGAGAGCCTATGGGACTCTCGGCCACTGTAAATAGCCAATAGGGTGACTAGTGGGTGTATTTTGGTGGTGGGTTTCTGGGCGTATATACCAGCCTGCGTGTCGGGGCTTTTCGTCTTGTTCTTCACTAAATAAAGTACTCTTGCTGAAATCACTCTTCGTTCTGAGTACTTTTCACTGGCAACGAAGGTGGGATTCTACCCTTCCTGAACAGACCCGGAGGAGATCAAGCACGCACCGAGCCCGATCAAGATCGCAGCCGCCGCCGCTCGCTAGATCACCGCTCAACCACATCGCGCCTCGCTCCGCTCGCCTCGACGACCTCGCCCCACCCAGCAACGCCTCGCCTCGCCAGCCCCGCCAACTCATCTCGCCTCCTCGCCGATCTCGCCTCGCCCAGCAACGCCTCGCCTCGCCCAGCAACGTCTCGTCTCGCCTCGCCTAGCCGCGCCCGTTCCGCCTTGCCTCGGCAACCCACGTCTCGCTTCGGGCCACCTAACATAGCCGTGCAAAGATGTCGGAGCCAAATGCCGCCACTACCTCCTCCTCCACCTCCGCGTCATCAGCCCCCGTCGCCGCCGCAGTCTCCACCGGGACCTCACACGAGGGCATCGCCCCCTTCGACTTATCGCACCCGGAAAGGTGGACCACGTGGGTGATGATACTCAAGAACTACCTCGCATGCTTGCAGGTCACCGATGCCGGGATGAAGAGGTCCCATCTCATACGCCTGTGTGGGATGGACACTCTTCTTCTCTTACAGAACCTGATATCACCCAAGGAGGTGGAGGGGGAGAGTTTCGATGACCTTATCAAGGCCCTCACGGATCATCTGGCCCCAAAGCCCACCAGGTTCGGGGCACGCATGGACTTTTGCGCTAAGGTTCAGGCGCCAGGGGAGAAAGCGACGAACTTCCTCGCCAGCCTTCGGAAGGCCGCCATGCAATGTGCTTTTCCAAACTTGGAAGATACATTGCTGACCCAATTCCTGGTGGGCCTTCGAGAGGCCAAACTACGCCGGCGCCTGATCAGAAAGGACGACCTCATGCTGGCCTGAGCCCTAAAGGATGCGGCGGTGTTCGAAAACGTGCATCCAAACCACAGCGGACATCAGGTCCACCGCACGCAACCCGTGTCGGAGTCGGCCAACTCAGAGGAGGACGAGGTCCTACAAGTTCGGCGCAGACCCTCGCAACCGCATCACTCATGAGGGTCCCCACCAGCGAATACACCGGATCCAGCCCCAACATGCGCCAGCTGCGGAGAGGGACATCAGGTCCACCGCACGCAACCCGTGTCGGAGTCGGCCAACTCAGAGGAGGACGAGGTCCTACAAGTTCGGCGCAGACCCTCGCAACCGCATCACTCATGAGGGTCCCCACCAGCGAATACACCGGATCCAGCCCCAACATGCGCCAGCTGCGGAGAGGCGCACGAACGCCGGAACTGCCGCTTCTGCGACGCCGTCTGCCGGGCCTGCAACAAACAGGGCCACATTGCAAAGGTCTGCCGCAGCCGCCGACAACAGCGCAGGAAGTCCACCCACCAGATGGAGCCGATCCACACCGTGGACCTGCACTCGCTCGACACCAACGCCATCAACCACCAGCCCCAGCCCCAGGTAGGCGACCTTCCCCGCACAGGCCGGAACAAAGTCCACGTTTCGGTCCGGATAGAGGGGTCCCCCTGTAGCATGGAGATAGACACGGGCTCTGAGTTTACCATAATCTCGGAGGAGACCCTGCGGACTGTGTGTCCCCTCTGCGCAAGCCACACTTTAAGTTGCAGGATTTCAATAA
>NW_015160253.1:256142-256331 GCF_001447785.1 Gekko japonicus
CGGACACCCTGGTGACCGACAACGGCACGGCTTTCACCTCCAGCGAGTTCCAGGACTTCACAAGGTACTGCGGGATTCGCCATGTCCGGTCAGCGCCCTTCCACCCAGCCACCAACGGCCAGGCAGAACGCATGGTGCGCACCACCAAGGAAACCCTGCGCAAGTTCGACAGCAAGGACTGGGACTACA
>NW_015160253.1:256692-261983 GCF_001447785.1 Gekko japonicus
GCCAGTTGAAGCATCAGTCCCTGAGCCAGTGCAGCAGAGTCCCGCCTCGGCTCCAGCCCCGGTCACTCCGGAGCCTCCTGCATTGCCACCACCAACCGCGCCACAACCCTCCTCCCCGCCACGGGTTACGAGACAAACCCTACGGTCGCCCCGGAGCCGCGCCGCTCCACGAGGACCCGGAAGGCCCCAACGTACCTCCAGGACTTCGTGTGTGGGTAGTTGAAACTATGGGGGGAGGGGTGTAATGTATCCACCAGGACCACGTGTGCGACCGTTGGGCCACGCGGTCGCACACAGAGCCAAAAGCTTCGTCCCTGAAGAACAATAGCGGAGCGGATCCTAGCCCGCACCAACCAGAGGGCCAGGTCTGCGGCTGAGAGCCTATGGGACTCTCGGCCACTGTAAATAGCCAATAGGGTGACTAGTGGGTGTGTTTTGGTGGTGGGTTTCTGGGCATATATACCGGCCTGCGTGCCGGGGCTTTTCGTCTTGTTCTTCACTAAATAAAGTACTCTTGCTGAAATCACTCTTCGTTCTGAGTACTTTTCAGGAAGTGTCCTTGAAGTAGAGTCTGTATCTGGCTAGTTGCTGACCGTATATCTTTCATGGTCTTTATAGTAATGCTGACGGGTATGAATGGAATTTTGTGGTTGTGGCTATATGTGGCTTTTCCACCTTTGCACCTCAGTCCTGACAAAGAGTTTGAACCCATAGCATCTCATATCTCTAAAGAAAACATTAACTGAAGCAAGTGCATGTGGAGAGTGATTTGACTGGGAACCTGGCACATTTCTAGCTTTCTTAAACCAGACTCCCCTACCCTTACTCAAAACACACAGGAACCGTTTCCTTCATTCATTTACTATTTTTCTATATCCCTTTCCTAAAGTGCTTGAAGTAGTTTACAACAGGTTAATTACATGCATTTAGTATACCTCCCCACTCCTTCCAATAGTGGTCCCAACTGCTTTGTGCCAGCAGTTGTTCTTCTTACGCCTGCAGCAGAATGGCAAGAGGAATCCTGGCACAAGATTGCCAGTTGTTTGAAACATAACAGATCTTGAAACCAAAATTAGTGGCGGCAGCGGCAGCTAAAATGGTGTGGAAATGCTCTAAAGTTTATAAGTATAACAATTTGTTTTAATAGTTACCAGATGGACTAGTTCATTCAATGAAAGGAGTACTATAAAACTAATAGAATAGCTTCAGGTCACAAATCATGCGGTCCTGAGTGGGGGTAGAACTCTGCTCAGGACTGCATTAGAGAGAAAATTCCTTTGACTAAAAAGGATATAGGACAGCCTAATCCAATTTACATCTTGCATTCTCACACAAAGGGACGCTACGATGTATTCCTTGCTTTTATTTGCACCTAAGAGCTGGCTTAGATTTTCAAAACAGACAAATGGCAAAGTCCTCTTGGCTCAGTGCTACTCCAGACTGAAATCACAGCATGGCACCCTGGAAGACCCCTTCCCATGAACAAGGAATCTAACCCAGCAGGAAGGAAGGCCTCTAGTGCCCCCCCCCCGCTCCTACACACAGGGAGCTTTTAGTCATTCAAACAACTGATCTTCCC
Source organism: Gekko japonicus (assembly GCF_001447785.1). Classification (NCBI taxonomy): domain Eukaryota; kingdom Metazoa; phylum Chordata; class Lepidosauria; order Squamata; family Gekkonidae; genus Gekko; species Gekko japonicus. The sequence goes on from NW_015160253.1 coordinate 258,272, forward strand.
ACTTGCCCTGTGCAGGAATACAGTCCGGGGGGGGGGGACTGGCACCAAAGTTCCCCTGAATACTTGAACAAGTGCTAATTGAAAAGAAGGGAGGAACTAGGACGTGACCAAACGATATTAAGCAAGTCCACCACACTGTACAACACCAACAGTTGGATACCATGGGTCTAGTTTGGGTTGGGGGATACTGGGGTAGGAGAAATCAGACTCATTTTACCATCTTTGGATGTACCGGAAATTCAATTTGTTAAATTAGTTTCTCATGGGACTGGCAGTAGTAACAGCAGCCTGCTCCTGAAAACCATTTCTGAACCAATGAAGACAGGTCTTTGAGCCACCCACGCATTTCACTTTTGCATGTGGCAAAGGCCTGGACTTTGAACCAGAAGTCAGTTTGTCTGTGTTTTCAACCCCAGGGGGGCTCAATGGGGCTTGGAAGTATTTTGAACTTCCCAACATTCGACCTTCAATTTATATTACATTTCGGTTGGTTTCATGTGTTCTGCAACTTGCTTTCTGCATTTAAAAATTATATCCTGTACTCTCCTAGCCTTATGTCCTGTATTTTCTTAATTATTTTAATTACATTTTAAACATAGAAAAAATCCAATCAACCATCAACTTTCAACAACCAAATATATACCAAAGTCTGCTTCGCTTAGGCTCACATAGCAAAACACCCTGTAGAACGACACACATTCACACAAAAAATGTGCAATTAGTAAATTATATATTCAACTGCAAATCCTAAACTTCAGCATCAAAACAGATGAATGCCTGGAAGGAAACACAAGGCCTGGATGTAGACCAGAAGCTGAGACCTCTAAGAGGCGACGTCTTTCCCCCCTCAAGTGCATCCATGAATGAAGAATGACAGGTGGGAGGAGAGGGCAGCCAGCACAAGCCGCACCGGCAGGAAACAGATACCGACTATTATTGTGAACCCACTTTGAGCACGGTAGTTTCCCTCTAGCTATCGTACCTGAACTTATGGATCTAAACAAAACAGATGCAAAAGAGAAGCGAACAACTTACACTATTATCTGAAGAAGTGTCCATGCGCACGGAAGCTTACACCCAGAATTAAACTTTGTTGGTCTTAAGGGTGCCCCGCTGGACTCAAACTTTGTTCTGCCGCTTCAGACAGACATGGCCCTGCCCCACCTGAATCTGTTATTAAGACTTTTGTAACTTTGACAGAACTAGCTGGAAACTGCAATACCACTCTGAAGAGCTAGTTCACGTTATCACCACACAGAAGACTCCCATTAACACCCCAAAGACAAGACTTTTCCATGGAGTCAATGTACACATTGAAAGCACACGGAAACTCATACACTGAATAAAACTTTGTTGGTCTCTTGTGGTAGTGGGTCTTAGCTAAAAAGCCTGCCTAACTAACGGCGTAGAATTCCCAGGGGAAAGAGAACACCAAAGACAGTACAGGTCTCAAGGTCACATGGCTACATCGAGACAGATAACAGCATAGTGGCCAGAAACAAAAGTATACATTCTTGTTCTCACCCCCCACGTCTCAATGGCAACCAAGCTCTATGGAAGGCGTGCACAAGTCAGGGGGCATTAATGTGCTTGCTGCGCACCCATTCGTTATGGGAGGGGTCAAACGCTTTCCACTTAATCAGATAGTATAAGCGACTATGTTTCAGCTTAGAGTCCAAGATTTCTTCAGCCTCCTGATGCGGTTCACCATTCACCATCAGAGGTGGAGGGGCTGCTGGTCATGGTCTCCATTTGCTCGGACCCAGATCCTTTTTCAACAAGATGAAATGAAATACAGGGTGAATATGCTTAAGAGATTTAGGCAAGCTGAGTTCAACAGTCACCTCCTTTATAACCTGGGTGACTCTAAATGGTCCCACATATTTCCACCCCAATTTTCTCCCTGGCTGAAGGCCTCGCAGGTGCTTTGTGGACAAATAAACAGAGCCCCCCCGGTTGCAAGTCCCACTTAGGGGCACACCCCTTTTCCGCATGAATTTTGTAGTCCCCTTTAGCCTTAGCTAAAAGTTTTTTGAATTAGGCCCCATTGTTCTTTCAAACCCTTCCATCAGGTGCTAAGATCCCCCTGGCCTGGTGCAGGTGACGTCACCATGGGGAGAGGGGCTCCCTCATAGCCATAAACCACTTTAAAAGGAGAAAGTCCAGTTGAGCTATTCACAGAATTATTACAACTGTACTCTGAATAGGGGAAAAGCTCTGCCCAGTTGTCCTGCTGGTAATTTGTGAAACATCTGAGAAATTGTTCAGCTACCTGATTGACCCATTCGGTCTGCCCATCATTTTCAGGGTAGTAAGCGCTACTGATCCCCCATTCAATGCCCAACACCTGTAGGAGTTCTTTCCAGAATTTAGCCACGAACTGGGAACCTTGGTCGGATATTATTTTCCGGGGTAGTGAATGCAATCGTATCGCATGGCAAGTTGTCAGCTAGCTGTCATGTTTTGCTTGTTCCCTTCTCTGATCCTGGTGCTACGGCGCATGCCTCTTAGCTTGCTCGCTGCTCTGCCGCTTGCCGTAAAAAGCGATAGGGAGACTGTGAGAACCAGTGCCGCCAGACTGTATTATCTGTCTGACCTTGTGACGGGGGGAGGGATTGTGTTCCACCACAGGTGTGAATTGTTCGGCTCTCATGGGGCACTGAGAATCTGCCGCTTATTATGTAACCTCCTGCCGGGAGAATTCCCATGCGCGCGCTCGGATTTCATTTGCTTAGCCATTTGCCTCATCCTGCTATATGTAGGGATGTTTGGGGGGAGCTCATGGAGTTTATGGGCATAGAACAGGGGCTGAGCAGATCTTATCATCCAGATACTGATGGCCAATCAGAACGGGTTAATCAGACACTTGAACAATACTTACGGTGCTTTACGAACTACCAACAAGACAATTGGGTTGACTTACTGACTCTTCCTGTATTCTGTTATAACAATGCTCACCACACATCAATGGGGATGTCACCGTTCAAAACTACTCTTGGTTATGACAGTCCCCTGATCCCCTTTCTGACTTCAACACCGTCCGAATGGAGTAACGCATTGAGGGAGGCGTGGGCGAAAATCTGCAAAACCTTGGACATGGCCAAAGCCGCCTACAAACATCAGGCTGAGAAGAAAAGGGTGGAGGGTTGGGTTCTTCAGCCTGGGGATTCTGTATATGTGTCTACAAAAAAATCTGCGACTTTCCCAGTCTTGTCGGAAGTTGGCATGGAAATACATTGGGCCGTTTAAAGTTGTAAGGTTGAGCCTGCTGGGGAGGGCGGGGTATAAATTTAACAAACAAACAAACAAATAAATAATGATGTGACAGTAGAATTGGACTTGCCAAAGAACTTAAAGAAGATCCATCCAATTTTCCCTTTCAGTTTATTGAAGCCCTGTCCTGCAATTAACCCATGGCGCCCGGAACCGACAGTGCCCCAAAGTGAAATGTGGACAATTGTATTATCTGGTGGAATGGGTGCATTGGGGTCCCCAGCATCAGGAGTGGGTAGCGGGTAAAGATGTGCGGGCCCCTAATCTCCTGTGGAAGTTCCACGCCCGGTTCCCGGAGAAACTGGGAGGTCTCCCATCTGCTCCGGGAGGTGGTTGATGTGTTTTTGAGGGGGCAGGATGTCAGCTAGCTGCCATGTTTTGCTTGCTCCCTTCTCTGACCCTGGCGCTACAGCGCATGCCTCATAGCTAGCTCGCTGCT
>NW_015160253.1:262199-267169 GCF_001447785.1 Gekko japonicus
TTCTATTATAATAAAGCATAACGCGTTCCTGGAACGGTGTGTGGAGATTTACTTGCTGCTGACCCTGACACAAGTGCTTTAGCAGTGGGCAATTGTTCGCATGGAATGAAATGGGCTTGTTTAGAAAACAGGTCAACCATCACCCAGATCACTGTTTTCCCTTTGCTAACTGGCAGGTCAGTTATGAAGTCCATGGAGATGACTTTCCAGGGTCAGTCGGGGGTCTCCAAGGGCCTCTGGATTCCAGGGGGTTTCCCAGGTCTCCTTTTCCCCATTAAACAGGTCTGGCAAACCCCCACATACTGGGAGATATCGGTTCGCATGTGGAGCCACCAAAATTGTCTTTGGATCAAATGTAAGGTTTTCAGATAACCATAAGGTCCAGCCAGTTTCGACTCATGGCCAAAGTGAAGGATCCTAACCCTAACCCTAACCCACAAGGCCTGAGAAACAAATAGCTGACTCTCTCTGTACCATCACCCATTCTCCTTTAGTTGCAATGAGGACTCTTTATTAATCTCCTCCCTGCCTGCATCTGAGATGGCAGTTTTAAATTTGCAGACCCAGGGTTTGCTGTCACCTGGTGGGTTCTCTTTGGTGTGGCTGCACGTAACCACCCCCCCCCCAGTTGGGAGGGCATGAACATGGAGTCCACCACCTCCTCTTTTTGACTGGCATGCTGAGGTAGGTGACACAGGGCATCGGCCAGGAACTTGGATTTCCCGGGGAGGTGCTGAAGAGTGAAATGAAAAACTTTACCCATCTACTTGGCATTAAGACTCCAGGAAGTGAGCAACGCTTCAAGATTCTTGTGGTCTGTCCATACCTCAAATGGCACCCTCGCCCCCTCCAGCCAATGCCACCAAGTGGTTAAGGCAAATTTGATGGCTGCAGCCTCCTTGTCCCAAACCACCTAATTTCGCTCAGTGGGTGTCCCCCCCTCCCCATGGCCATGTTGGAGGCATCTACGTGGACCATGAAAGGTTTATGCTCATCCGGATGGCGTAGAATGGGCTCTGAGGTGAATAGTTCCTTGAACCGTTCAAACACTTGTTGGCATTCAGGGGTCCAAGTCAGTTTAGCACTTGGTTTAATGTTCTTTGGCCCCTTCCCCTTGGTTATTAGCAAGTCAGTAAGGGGGAGGCTCACTTGTGTGAAGTTGGGGATAAAAGGGCAGTAGAAATTTGTGTACCCTAAGAAAGATTGTGACTGCCACCTGGTGCGGGGGGGCTCCCACCCCAATACATCTTGTACCTTGTGGGGGTCCATTCCCAGCCCACGCCCCAATATGTGATACCCCAAGAAGTCCACCTCATCTTTGTGGAACTCACACTTCAAGTTTGGCAAAGAGCCTATGTTCGTACAGAGTCTCTAGCACCTCCCTCACCAAAGTCACATGGGAATCCTTATCTTGGGAATAGATCAAGATATCAAGGTAAACCAGAACCCCCTTGAACAAGTGTTTGTGCAGTGCTTCGTTAATCAAATTCCTGAAGACACCCGTGCCCCCGCGAGCCCAAATGGCATCTTGAATGCAGTTTTATGCTCATCTCCCTCTCAAATGCGGACTCTGAAGTAAGCATCATGTAAATTCAGTTTGGTAAAATTTTCCCCCCTCGCTGCCTCCGCCAAGAGGTCTTTGATCAGTGGGAGGGGGTAAGCATTAGACATAGACACCACATTCAGTTCCCTGCCATTCCAGTGAAAAAGACAACTGTAGCCAAGTTCTTTGAGGCAGGAGGGATGAAGCAGAGTGCGAGATATTCTTCAAAAGCAACAATAGGAAAAAACCCTGTATCTGTGTCATCCCTGGCATGTAGAAACTGCACAGATGGCATAAAACAAAGAAATCACTGCTTCCCAGTTCCAAAATGCAAAATATGAAAACTGGCATATATACAGTCATTGGACTAAGAAAAACAGGAACACCTGATATTCTCCTCATGGAAGAGAAGACTCCTAGGCTTTAGCCATTAGTCTATTGTTTCCACTAACAATCCCCTAAAACTGGTCTTCTAAATGGAATTTCAGGACTCTTGTTGACCATGCAGTCACCAATCTAGCACTTAAACAAACAAGGATGTCATATTTCACAAACACATGGAACCCTCCTGAAATCCATTTTCCTTTTCAGAAAAATTCCATGAACCTTTGCAAAGGGTACAGAACTACTCACATGGGACAGGGTCTTGGGAAAGCATCCACATCCCCCAGGAAACCAGAAGAAGACGACGACCTTGGATTTATACCCCGCCCTTCACTACCCAAAGGAGTCTCAGAGCAGCTTACAATCTCCTTCTCCTTCCCCTCTCCACAGCAGACACCCTGTGAGGTTGGTGGGGCTGAGAGAGCTCTTTCAAGCTCTGTTTGCGAGAGAACAGCTCTGAAAGAACTTGTAACTGACTCGAGGTCACACCAGCAGCTGCATGCTGAGGAGTGGGGAATCAAACCCGGTTCTCCCAGATTAGAGTCCACACACTTAACCACTGCACCAAACTGCTCCTTCATCATTGCCAGTCACATGCAGCTGATTGTCTGGGGAAGAATGGGCACTCAGATCACCCCTATGGAAGTGTGACCAGATGGAAAGACCTGGACCCACATCCATGGCCAAACCCCACATAGCGATTCATGTGAAACTAGAACTGGATGACTAAAGTCTTGCTGCCCGGTGCAAGGCCAGCAGGAAATGAAAGCCACAGACAGCGCTGCCTAGGAAACAGGGCCTCCCAGGAGAGGGGAAAGCCACGTGGGGAGCTTATTTGCCCTCAACAAAGATATTACCTTGCCAAATCGGAGCAGTGACCCCTGACTGAACTCCCTCCAAGTAAAAAGTGGCAGCAAAATAGTAGCACATTAGAGAAACAACTGGTTCAAGACAGGAGTTTTGGATGAGCCTCTGGATCTGCATGTATCTGGTTGCCAACTTTGCTGATTCTGAGCTACACTATCAGTGTGAGCAAAAGAGTCACCATGAGAATGCTGAAAAGGTGAGGAAAATTAAACCTGCTTTGGGGACACAGCTTCTGCTTGAGAAGAAAGGCCAACTAACAAAGAACAGCAGCAATGAGGTTCTATACTAGCTAGAATGGGAATACCCATCAACATGGTGTGCCCAGCAAGATTGATCATTGGAGATTTTATTGGCCACACAGATTTTTAAAAAGCATTGCTTTGGCAGCAGCTGTCCCTGCAGCATAAGAATCTTCTCTGTGTGAATGAAGGGAAGCTGAGGCAGCCATTTTGTGAGTGGCTTCACTTCCTGTGGCGGCCATTTAGTTGCTGAGCCGAAAATGCCGTGTCAGAATTCCAAAGCTGCCTATGGATTCAAAACAGTTAGGGATCACTTGTCTAGCTAATCCCTCTCCTGCATAAGATGAAAAGTGCCCTGATGGATCAGACTGGTAAACCTTCCAATCCAACTTCCTGTTACAAACAGCAGCCAACCACCAGTTGCCCTGGAGGGCCAAACACCGCACAGGGACCAAAGACTTCATAGAATCGTAGAGTTGGAAGAGCCCACACAGACCCTCTAGTCCAACCCCCTGCCCAATGCAGGGCCAGCCTAAAGCATCTCTGACAAATATCCGTCCAGCCTCTTCTTGAAGGCTGACAGTGAAGGGGAACCAACCACCTCCCGAGGCAGCTGATTCCACCTCTGAACCACTCTGACTTCCCCTGATGTTGCCTCTTAAAAATGATATTCAGCGATTTACTGCCTCAGAATATGGAAGTTCCCTTTAGTTACCACTGCTAGCAGCCATTGATGGACCTACCCTCCATGAAACTCTCTAATTCCCTCCTAAAGCCATTTATGCTCATGACTATCATGACATCCTTTGGGGGTGGATTCCACCCAGGGGCAGATTAACCATTATGCAGACTAAGCACGTGCTTAGGGCACCAGGGCCAAAGGGGGTACCACAAAGTTGGGAAAAGGGTGAAAAGAAAAGAAAAACGAATGAAGATTTGTAAAAAAAAAATTAATAAAACTAGTGCAAATTGATCATGGTGCACCCTAGGGTTATCTTCTGTTTTTTGTTGGTGAGGTGCAGTGTCATAGGCTATGTTTAAAAGTAAAATGATGGAGCCAAATTTAGTTGTCACGACAGTCATTTCAATGACCCTCTCTGCCCCTTTTTAATTTAAGCCCCATGTAAATGTCAAAAATGAAGCGTGTTCAGTTGAGTGGTGCGCAAAAGAGAAAACGTGCAAAAGAGAAAGAGCAAAAGAATCTGTCTGTTTTTGCCAAGACAGGAAAGCTGACAGATTACTTCTTACAAACTGCAGAGAAAGATGATCCAGATCAAAACCAGTGTCAGTCTTCAGAGACAGGAAGTGAATCAAATATATCTCCTTCATCAGAAACGGGCAGTGTTGGTGCAAGGCCAGATTTTCATGATGTCGTTGCACATGATGAAGTGCCACAACCTGGACCTACTTCCACAACAAGATGTGTAACTGCTTTTGAACTGTCCAAGGAGTTTAGAGAACTGACCAAGGATGAAATGGACAAAGCTAAGGACCCAGGGTTGTGGGATGAATTTTATGGTGATGATGTGATTTATTGGGTTGCTTGTGGACCCAGTGAATGTCAGCACCACAATGGGCCATTTGACAAATCCTGTCACAATTTCATCAGTGGGAATCCAAAGAGATACTGTTCACAGAAGATATTTTTTGGAATAAAAGCCAATGGTGAACACTACAAGAGAGAATGGCTGTTGTACTCTCCTTCAAAAGGATCAGTTTACTGTTTTGTTTGTAAACTATTTGCGCCCAAAGGGTCAACGCATTTTGCTAGAAATGAGGAATTCAGTGACTGGTAAAACACTGCTGTAATTGACAACCATGAAAAAAGTACAACTCACCGAGATGCCATGTTGACATATTTAACTCGGAAACAAAACTTAGGCTTGACACAGGCACTGGAAAAACAAATTGAAGAGGAGTGCAACTACTGGGAGAAT